>NC_091120.1:169809487-170109487 GCF_040183065.1 Periplaneta americana | reverse complement strand
TCAGCACCGGATCAGCAGGCAAACGCGTCTGACGCTTCTGCTACGTCGAAGGCTCAATAATTTTTTTAACACTCTGCATATATTACGTAACTTAGTTGTGCAGATATAGATATAACTTACAACTTTTATCACTGACCAAAATATTTACAGAATCTGAGGTACGTACGCACTAAAACCCAAAACAATTACGAGCTACAAAGACAAGACACGCTACTGAACTTCGTACGCCATAAAGACATCTTTGTACACGTAGTAACTCAAACTGTCAAAACGAGGCGGTTGAGAAAGCAAACCAATGGATTCTCTCCACAGATCTATTCTCAGAGCGGAGTTACACGGTCGACCCATATTCCGACCGATCGTTCTGAGATTCTCTAGCCAGCATTCCCCTTCAAAATTCAGTTCCCTACTTCACGTCAATGGGTCTCATTTCTTCACAAAGCCTTGCACACATTATTACTCTTTGAAAGTAATTGTTATTGTTGTCAAATGTCAATTAGCTGACTTGTATCATTCTTTCTTCAGCTTCCCAATGAAGTGCTTCAAGGTTACTTTTTGAGTCCACATATGGACAGAATTTTATAATAACTTCGTTTTAATTAAAGATCTATATTATATGGCATAAACATAAATTAGTTTATTTTTAATGCCCTCCAAAACCAAGTGATTTTATGAAGTTCGCGCCTATATAAGACCCTTCGACGCTTCCCTAATTTAGGAATTAAAATTAGAGAAAAAAAGTGGAGCTTACAGCAATACCCTAAGTGTTCATGCATGTGTCATTTATAACATACTGAATAATCTACACTTGATTTTAAAAATTGTTATTGTCAATCAGGTATTTTCTTACAGATGCTCCGGAAGTGATGAAAGTTTCTGGACTTGCGCTTATCCATCTCTCCCCTCTTGTCGAAGGTCTCTACCTAGTAAAGCTTATAAGAAACTGGTTTAAAAGTATATGTACGTGAACAAAAACAAATATTATCAGAAGATGCAGGCTGTAAATTTCTAAAATTTTATAAAAAATGAACTCACAATTGGACAAAAATAACAAGGTACCATAACAAGACTTATTAGAACCTAAATATCTGATAAAAGTATAAAAAAGGTTACTAATATTTTCCAAACCAGTTTTATGAAAGAAAAGTATGAAAAAAAAGAAAAGAATTCTGCAGTTACATCATTTGGTAACCATAACATTGTTATGGTCTCTCTGACATCTTTAATATTTATCCCACATGTAATAAACCCTTATTTCTGAAAAAGAGACTACTCTCAGACATGTAGAGTTGTTTATTTTATTACAATTATTTTTTTTATTTGTCGTATATAAAATATCCTATTAACATTTACATAATGTTGTGTGACCTATTTCAAAGAAATGAGCATTATTGTAGTCTGTCTTTTGCATAAATGCATGTTAAATCAGTGTACAAAATTTCAGAATTCTATCTCTAATGGCTGTGGAGTTTTTAAATAATATATGTGAAAATTTTCAGATGTTGGAAAATTTGATTTAAAGTAAAAAGTGAATTCTAAAAAATATTATTAGTAACCTTTTTAAAACTTTTATGAGATATTTAAGTTCTAACAAATCTTGTTGTGGTACCTTGTAATTTTTGTCCAATTGTGAGTTCATTTCGTTATAAAATTTTAGAAATTTAAAGACTGCATTTTCTGGTAATATTTTCGCGGACATATACCCTTAAGCAATTTGACGCCTTACAATATTTATCCTCCTAACGAATTTTGAAATAAATAAGCCTACATGTAAAACAAAACAAAAATGAGAGCACGTACTTCACACAAAACGTGTCAGAAAACGCATAGGCTATACTTGTATGAAGTCGAATAAACACAACAACTACTGTATTTTGTATAAAGAATGCATATTGTTTTGTGCTTAGCAACACATTTGCATTTCCCTGTTGAACACGCTCTTGGATGCTGTGATATGCATATTTCTAATCTCACTCTACAACATTTTATACAAAGTAAATCGTGATCTGCTTCAGAAGATGCGTGATATGATTTGAAGTGCACGAAAGCTCGCATTCCACAAGTCAAAAAGAAGCAAGGTCGATATCAGTCGCTATAGGAATCCAGATCTAAAAAAACAGGTAGGCCTACTTTAAGGTGGCCTGCCTCCGCAGGTGAAAAATGAAGGACACGAGTCCCAAAGAGAGGGACATTCCAGAATTTCGAGGGACACGGCACAGCGGGAAACTGAGTAGTAATTCTACTACTGCCTTCCTTCCCTTATAAATACAGAAATTGTTTAATTACACAGATTACAATTATTATTCGCAACAGTCAACATTTGTGCCATCAACGGAAAGTGGGAGAAGTGTGATTATTAAAACGTCTTTGGATTATTCGCGCCAAGCAAAACATTAATTTTTCGGCATAAATATAAATTAAATATATATACATGTAAGAAGACATTCTCTATTCTCCATGCACTAAAAAGATTGTATCATTATCCATCTAAATTAAAACAAACGCTGGTACAGACACTCATTCTTCCTCACTTCGATTATTGCGACTTTTGTTGAGTGATCTCAGGATTGAATCCGCTCAGAAAGTACAGCGTGTTCATAACGCGTGCGTCCGCTTCATTTGTAATGTTCGATACTATAATCATATTATCTCACCTTCATTCGAGAAGTTATCATGGCTTAGGTTACATGAGAGGAGAAATCTGCACTCGCTTTCTCTCTTATATTGAATTATGCACACTTCATCCCCCTCTTATTTATTCGCCCGTTTTCATACTCTCTCTCGCTATATATTAATACTCGATCACAATGCGATAACAAGCTAGAAATTCCACTTCACACATCTCTGTATTCCTCATCTGTCACTGTTGCTATCTCTCGTCACTGTAACTCTCTGCCGCCTGAAGTCAAGGGCTGCCGAACATTGAAATCTTTCACATCCAAGTTAAAAAATTATCTTATGACGAGTTGCCAAATTAACTTTCTATTATGACAAGTGTTCTACTGCATGTTTCCATGTATTCACATTTATAAGTATATATAAGTGATATTTAACTAATTTTATCTTTTTGTTTTCATATTTTCTGATAATAGTATATCTATAATGTGACAACTTGAACTATATGTATATGTATAATCATAATTTTCCTTACTGTGTGTACCTAAAAATATTGTATTCATTGTATGCTTTGTACTTCACCATTTTATTATTATTATTATTATTATTATTATTATTATTATTATTATTATTATTATTATTCAATAATTATAGTCTTATATTTTTATACTTTGCATGTATCATTTATTTTGATCTGCTGTTCACATTTTATTATGTTTTTTTTTTTTTTTCCTTTCTTTCTGTATGTTATACATTATGTCTGATTTCTACTTACTTGTTGTTTACATCATATTATTATCTTATTCAGTTTTGTGTGTAAAATTGTAGTGTACTTTGTAAATTTGTAGCGTTTTTTGTAACGCAGTTTTACTCCTGTTGAGTGTTAGAGAAGGCCGTATGGCATTAACTCTGCCAGGTTAAATAAACCATTATCATTATCATTATCATTATTATTATTATTATTATTATTATTATTATAAATGGTAAATTTATACCCTTGGTGGCAGCACTGGCAATATATTATCGAATATCGAAACAATTGAAAACCTGACTTAAGAAATAGACACATGAAAATACACATATGCGGGGAAAAATGCTATCCCGCAAGGGACAATTTAAAAAGTCTCAAAATTGGAACTGACTTGTGAAAGGTATCTAGGGGAAATATAGTGTATGGGCGAATTATCCCTTTTACCGTAGAAGACGACGAACTATTGCGCACACTTGTATAAGTCACCAGGGACACTTCATTAACAATCTTTCACTACCAATACCTCAACAAGTAACCAACATCATTACAGAGTGACTTACTGAAGATTCTGAACAATCACTAGGCATTTTCAAGGGGGACTTCTAGTGAAGTGGAACTGTTTGTATGTGTCTTATTTATATGTGCAATTAGTTATTAAGATACAATCTTAAAGAGTTCTTGATTGAAGAAATTAATCGTATAGTAAATGTATGATAATGCATATATGGAAATTCTAGTAATTTTCTACTGATTAAAACATACTTGAACAAGTTAAACGAATCCGTAAGTGTTGCCAAGTTCTCTATATTCTGTTAAGCTGATTATCTTATATTCAAATCTTATTTATACGTAGTTCTGAATTGACGTAATTTAAATCATTCCCGTCTAAGCACAAATACACAGAAACTGATGGCAACGATGTCAGCAGATGCCACATACGGCCAATAACCAGCAAGGTTATAGATTTACCTATAGAAGAGGTGATGCTAGCAAGACTGTTAACAGGTGTACAGACCACGAATACATTAAAAGAGATACCACACACTTCATTTGCTTGCATAAAATCAGTTAAAACAACGTTACAAGCTCGAAGTGCGTTCCGATAAGTGACAGAAGTAACACGTCGCCATTATCTGTACGGCTTGATGGTATCGAGTAGCAGACTTGAACGCGTGCCCTTGAACAGGATATCCGGCTCCCAACTCCCGACTGATCGACGTCGTCATCCTTGAAATATTATTTCATGACGAAGAGAATACAGAACTGACTATCTTCTGCGTCCGCAGTTCGAAGAGCGACCAGGGATAAAGAATAGCCTATATTTAAACTTTTTTATTAGCCTATAGATGTATCAACCTACTTTGCCGCGCCGTGTTCTAAGACAATGTTCCTCAACCCTTTTGATGAGACTCCCTATTTCTCACTTTACTTCAGTGCGACCCCCTGGCCTAAGATGTAGATTAGAACAATGATTCTTAATTGGGGAGCTGCGGACCTATTGAGGACCAAAGAGCAGTTAAGGGATGAAAAGGGTGAAATTTCCATTTTCCCAATTTTTTAAGCTAGAGCCTTAATTTTTCTATACAGCAAACTCTTATTATTAATATTAATGTCCCTAAGCTTCATTAGTATCAATTTAATATTTTTTTTAGTTATTACGTATTATACAGGGTTGTTTCTGATCTCTGATAACGAATTTGAATGACTTCATGTGCGTCAGGAATCACACCGACAGCTGAATTGCGGCGAGAGGTGACAGACCAGTAGTGAGTGATTTCATAATCAGAGTGCACGGTGTATCACAGTAGCAATGCCCAATAAAATCGAGCCTTTTTGGAAGGGGAGCATAACAACCCTTTCCGATGCCAAGTACAGTTACGTGAAAATCATAGAAGCCTGCAAAAAACGTGGTTTCGTTATTTCCCCCCTCAATGCAATCCAACAAACTGGATGAGTAGTTTAGGAGGTTACGTTAACAATTTGTGTCAGACGTGTGGTCGACTCGCCATCCCGCTACGCGACGACCAAGTTCAGTAAGAGTGCCTAAAACTAAGCAACCAATACTTGCGCTGAGCACTGGGTAATGATCAATCAGTTGGTAAACTTCCGTCTGCATCAGGGCTTTATCCCATCTTTCTATCACCACGCCTGAACGGTGGCATTTACCTCCAAATTCTCCAGGAATTGCTGCCTCCAATGGTGTATAGACGTGTGTGGTACCGACTGAATGTCAACTACCCCAACCGATGGATTGGTCGTGCTGGACTAACTGTTTGGCCATCACGATGACCAGTCTTAGCTGCTTGGATTTTTTGTGGGGTCACTTGGGTAGTTTTTTCTTCGCTACGGCAGTCAACGATGAGGATCGTAGTCATAGTTAGAACCCGGAATTTTAGGTGCAAAAGTTAAGAATGATACTGAGTGATAGATGAATAGATGTGGTGCCCGTGAGGAGGGTTTTAAGCGTAGTTCACAGGAGTCCAATATACAGTATAGTAATAGACAACAGTCACAAGGAGTGGGTAATGAATCTTGTAAACCGTGTGCTAATTTGTAAGTGGTAGCCTAGATCGTATGAGGGGTTCACAACAAGAGTGAACCAAGTCCACCAGTGGTCAGTTCGTGGATTAATACAATCTCGGGTGAAGAGAACTTAGATTTTTTTCATTACCATAACAAACCAAGTCCATAACTCATTTGTTACTCCACAGAGGGCAGCATTTCCTATGGAAGGTGAAGGTTGCTAACCATGAGCCAGGAACTTCAAGACTCGGATTTCTCAAATTATTCCAGAAGACTTGGTCCACTCTGGTTGTGAACCCCTCATATATGTAACAGATAGGTCATCGCTATGTTAAAATCGGCAGCACTTTGAAGAGAACAACCGCCAGGATCGCCACCCGTCCGCCGTAAACGAACACGAGATGGCAGTACAGTCGCTAATGCAATTCAAATGGGAATTATGACGTGACACCTTATGTAACAACTAGATGGCAGCGTAGTAAAAACCTGACAAAAGTTGTTAACGTCAAAGCCTATAAGACCGACCTATCTGGGGTATATAATTATGATCTATGGTGGTAGTTAAGAGGGTTACAGACCTTTAACAGTACCAAAAGGAAAATACTGAATGACAAGAATGACGTGTCAAAGAAGTGGGGACATGGCTTCTATTTCATAAACTATACCAAGGAACAATATTAACTTTTAGCACCTAAAATTCCGGGCTCTAAACCCATTTCAGTTTGGTTGATAGGCTTTCCCCTCTACTCACACTCTCTACCATCAGTGAAGGGGAAGGTGCTACTGTCCATCTTACTAACGTTCGACTAATTGACTTTCAACACAGTGACAACATTTTATTATTGAAAATGTTTACCGGTAATCTATATTTCGAAAGCTTATACTAAGTGTTTATATTTCATTTTATTGCTATTTATATCAACTGGCACATTAAAATGCTACTGAGAACAGAAGATAAATGTTTTCTTCACCACTAGTTGCTACTCTACAGCATACACAACGGAACAATCTGTACTGTGTCACTCCCCCCTGACATAATACAAACTAATATTTCTTAATTTAATTTATTATTAGTTGGAAATATTATAAGAACGACACTAAAATATACACAAACATGTAATTGTCAAACTTGTGTCACTGTATTTTATATTCACTTATGTACTTTATTTAATATTTCATTTTCTTGTGTGTACAACTTGGGGGGTGCAGGTATAAGAGGTAACAGCTACCGTTCTGTTACGGACTCTGGGCGAGTAGAAGGGGAAAGAAATGCCTTCGCATCCTCTCAACTTGTATGAAATGTCGTTTAGTCATAGCATCACGGCAGCAGATGTTGGAGACAACCCATGGGGCGCCGCTGTGAGCCTTGTTTACAGAAGAATGGAGAAATACTTTGAACAATTGTTGTCATGTAAGAAAGACTAAAGTTCTAGTGTTTCGCTTATCAGACTTTTACTAATAAGAATTGACCGTCGCGTAGTGGACTAATGACTAATCGCCGGCCCCATGATGTCTCACAAAAAATATGCTCGTCTTGATCTTCACAACTACTCCTGCCAGTTTGTGCACTGGAATATGAAACATTCTGTATATCTTCTACAGCTCCGTATGAATACTATTTGCCAGTTAAATTCGCCTGCTGTTTAGTAAAATGCATTGAATGTTCTGTGTTAAGGCGTTTTATTGACATAAAGGTGTAATAACCGCGTCAAGTTTTTCAGCATATTCAATTTCAAACCATTAGCCTCGCCGCTCAAAGTGATAAATAAATCAAACGCAGAGACAGGGGATCGTAAATCACATCATCACTATTTACATCAAGAGTGCTGTTTCAAACAGTTCCTCAACGCAACGTTCTGCACATTCGATTGCCGATCAGGATGGGCCTATGACGTTTATCTCCTTCGCGTCCAGAACAGCTGTCAGCCCACTCAGACCTATAGATCCCACAGGAACCGGCTCACCACCTTCGTTTCGCGGGAGTTGTGCCAAATTATTGCACCTATGCTTCACGGTGGTCCCATTTACGCAGTCAAACGAGGTAATTACAGAATCAATCTACGCAGTGTTCATTGTCACAGAATAGCATGCACTCTTATCAATTTTATATACATGCAAGGAGGGAATACACTTTTGGGAACGTGAATTTTAATTATTCTGTTTATGAATGGCATTGATTACAAAAAAAAAAAAAGGACTAGAAAAGTCTAATTTTATTATTATTAATACATTAGAACCTCTATTATCCGTGGTAATGAAGGGGGTGAACTGAACGGTTAATCGAAAAAAATTGGATAATCCGTACCATAAAATATTTTCGTAATACTTGCGTTATTTTCTGCGTGGTCTTGTTTAACACGCTTGGAAGTGAATCAGAAGTTCACTAATTTAAGTTCGGTTGTCAACGACGTGTTTTTAAGGGGCAAGGAAACTCCTTCTAACGGCTTTCAGCGGAAGGATAGGAATAGTAGAGGTCTCATGTTGTAGATTTACATACTATATATACTTTATCCTTGTTTTCATTAAATCGCGCACAGTTGTAACATCAGTCTCGTATTCTGATGCGAGATGAACCACAGTTTCTCTTTCCCAAAAACCACTCAATTATTTGCACTTTTTTCGATACCAGCACATGTTTTCTTTTGACACCCATGGAATACATTTTATATAGAAGTTGTACAATACGGCAACTCGAACAGTAGACCAAACTGTGTAAGTGTAAAGGCTTGTAATAACACTCTCTAGAAAAAATAGATACCGATATAACGAACAGTAGTACTTTATATGTTTTTGTAGCAAAAAAAAATGAGCGAGGGAAAGATAGTCGGATAATCCGTCAATCAGTTAATAGCGTGACGCATAATAGGGGTTCTACTGTATTATTATGAGCCTCAACGACTTCTGCAATACTGGCAGTGAAAAATGCGGTTTGTCATCTTAGTAAATTTGCCTCTCTCCTGTATCTACCTGGTCGAAATGGAGGCAACGCAGTGTTTTTAATGTGATTTTCTGTAAGAAATTAATGCTGAAATAGTATTGGTCCCTGAATTAACAGAAGAAGCAATAACTCCCTTGCTGTATTATTCAAACATACAATATACATCCACAAAAAGTCACAGCACTATCTAAGCCACAGACCCGAGTTAGAATCTCGGCGTTAGAGATGTATGTGTTGGACAAAGCCAAGGTTGTGAATGTTTTTCTCGAAATTCTTCATTTTAATTTTCTTTCTTCATGACCGTTTGTCGGCACTGCAAATGTTCTGTATTGTCTCAGGTAAAAGCCTAGCATCGTACTGACATCGCTTTACGTTTGTGCCCGTCTAATACAACATACGAAAAAGACCAAATGTGGGATTAGGTTAAACGCCGCTAAATATATTAAAACCTCGATTATTACGCTTACAAAGTTACAAAGGTTTCAGTTGTTGATCATGCTTGCTTAGACTCAAAACAAGCCTAGAAACATAAGTAGGGCTCAGATTCTTCTGTAATTACATACTGCATTTATTTACCTGTAGACTTCTAAAAATGACAAATGTCGGCGATTTGTGGTTCTGATATGGTCATGGCCGCCTTTGTTCTCACTATAGTACACGATGCTGGTGAAGAGGGAGGACCTGGAACTGACGTCGTTATATTTTGTTCACAACTATAGGAAATACTTCAATTTCTAAAGCTGGCTTAAGAGAACAGTTCTTTTAAAAATAAAAATTAACATAAAACTGGAAATTCCAACCCTTTGTCTGTAAAACACAGTAGTTCGGAGTGCCTCAACTCTATACATTTGCACTATATAATGCTTTTTTCAGAATCTGGAATGGTCAGGTTCGCCGGTTATTTAACTTTGTTACAAACTGAAAGCAGGCTATTAGCGAGGGATTTGGGTCGGGTATCAGGTAATCAAAATACCGTTATGTGGGCGACACAAAAATATTTTTCTAGGGCATATTTAATTAATATTATATATTTCCCCGATATTTACTACATTTTAATGCACATATTTCGCACTTTGATATTACATAAAAATCCGGGTCCTATTCACGAGTTGCAGGACTCCCTATACTTTACCTGTACAAGGCACGGTCGGAGCAAACAGGAAGTTAAGCATAAGCTAGAGGATGAATGTGCGACGGGCACTGACCTCGCCATTGCTAATTTTAATTGGTTGAGGAGTACCAGTACATGTTGTAAACTAATAGCGTCGTTACATCCTTCAATAAGGAAAACGTATTACGAATACATTAGATTTATCTACTTTGGTGTGTGTTTATTCTTATATACAAAATAAAATGTCGTATGCCGAAAACCTGTGGCTACTCTATAGTCCGGGTCAGCTTACTTCATACCCTCAGGGTGAAACCTAACAATTTTCCCCCCATTACTACATATACTAGTGGATTGTGGTGATTTCCTAGTTTGCAGGTTGAATTTTCTTTTGCCAACTTCTTTCGAATTTCGATACTGACAAATACTACAAATGGTAGTGATTTTGTAACTGTTAATGTTGGCAGCTGAGACAGACTGGAGTTCCATGAAATTAAAATTGTACTAGATTTCTGAGCCAGTTACTGGAAGCTAGAGAAATTTGAGCATACTAATAATTAATTAATATCAGTATTAATATTAATACATAATAGTTATTTTATGTGTTGTGGTTACAATTTAAAACTATAGTCACGTTAAGTGTAAATAAATATAACATACTTGGGTGTGATAATGCAGGTGGGTAATCGATAGAAATACCATTTCTCATTTTAATGAATTTCTTTTGTGTTTAGATTTTTATTACAATAATGTCAAAAGAGGAAAAATTATGGCAGCGACTCCACCTAGAAAGCGTAAAGCGTGCCGCGAGAGTGGGGATAACTTCCTCTACTTTCAGATTTAACCGACTGGAGATAATGAAGAAGGAATAAACTTATGCTCATCGGAGACAGGAATTATAACTAAAATTATGAGTAAGGGGTATTCTTAAGCATACATTTCATGGTTATATTCGGTTTTCGGAGTTAGTACTAATAATTTTATCTGGTCGAACAAATACATTTTTAGGTTAGGTCTCGTGAATCAATTCAGTCAAACCAATGAATTTCATATTGCCAGACAAAATACCTAACATGTTGATGTCTTTCTCCTATGGTTTGCTTACGAAAATATGCTACAAATTATTGAATTACTTGAATATCCTTCCAACATAAAGGTAAAGTACAGTAAGTAAATTAGTCATTCAGTACGTAGGATCGTGATTTTACTTCATATGGTGATATCTGGTAACAGTTGGCAACACTGACAAGACTGGAACATTTGCTTTTTACGAACTGTTCTTATGTGACCCTCACTACAGCTAGAGACTGCGACAGACACAGTCGAATATCGGTATAAGGAGGCCTAAATCCTGGAGAGTGAAAATACTGTCATTATATTAAAATTTCAACAGGTCTTTCAGATTCTCTCATTCCCTTACACTGAACAAATGTACAGAATAATCAAACCTTGAAGACATGCAACGCAATAATTAATGTTGGAAGTGTACATGCATGGATAGCATTTTGTTCGTTACTTCGGACCTCCTCCGGTCTTTGCCTAACCTTTAACACTATAGTGGCGCCAATACGAAAACGATCCTGACACTTCTCTGCGGTGTTGCAATCAAGCACAAGCCTCCCGACGTGTGGCTGTTGGAAATATTATACTATCTCCTCTAATAAGGGGGAAAGGAACTGACCACCCTACCCCAATTATCTCCTGACTTAATTGCCTCATGAGTGTTGCTTTATTGGTGTCACTTGTGAGGTTCAAACCTGTATTCGTACAGGTGACTAAACGACTACTACTCTAATAATGTGTGCTCAATGTTATTCCATTTTTACGGCCTGGGTGAACTTACATTCATACTTTCTTCAATGTAAATGTTTTCCCTTACCAATATAGGCTATAGCAATAGTCTATGAAATATACATAAATATGCCTACATATTATACCTTCATCATGAAAACAGTCTTGATTCAGTTTTATTTTGAGTTTAGATCTTGTTTCGACTATAGTAATAAGTGCCCGCAAATTAAAGTTGCCTGCAAACTTAAGTTATCGTTTTCTTATCTTAATGTTTTTTCTTTTTCTTTCCAAGTGTCACAAAATTGTTTTGTTTACTTATTATTCTTTATGAATTGATTAGTAGGCCGATCTTTCGAACCCTTATTTAGGGCGGCTTTTGTTTCTACAAATTATCTCTTTAAAACAGTTCGTCGATTTTCAAAATCACTACAATTCTCTCTACGACATTCATTGCACTGATGGTCGATAGATGTAAACAACAAATTCTCTTACTTCCCCTTCCATAAAACCAGTAAAGGCTGGTTCACAATAAACCGGGACCGGAAATGTTAAAATAAATGTATTTAAATGTGTGCATCCACAACAGTACATTTATTTTAACGATATTTCCGTTCTCGTTTCCGTTCCCGGTTTATTGTGAACCAGCCTTAAGATGTTTTGTGTTCAATGTGGAAAGGAAGGAAGTCAATAGTGTAATTCTACCTAATGGCTAAATGTTTCCGGATAATGAATAATTAACGTTTTATACGGAGTAACGGCCACCGGCGTAGCTCTGTCGGCTGAGGCGCTTGCGTGCCGATGCGGAGTTGCGGTCAGGCGCGGGTTCGATTTCCGCTTGGGCTGATTACCTGGTTGGGTTCCCCCCTCCCGAGGTTTTTTTCCAACCGTAAGGTGAATGTCAGGTAATAGGTTCGTTCCAACAACAGTCAGGAACCGTCCGTAACCATCATGAGCATGCGCAGTACAGAAAAAGCGTTCCAACACAATCCGAACCAGTCCTGAACCGGAAACATGTACTGCAGTCGGGCGTTCCAACAAGCTTTTGACACGGGTTCGGAACGGTCAGAAATAGTCCGCGGGTTGAGGCATGTACGGAAGAGTACGCAAGACGCGCATGCGCATAAGCTCACCAACGTCTCCTGGATACTGAAGAAAGACATGATCGACTGTTCACATCATTGAGGTTAAAGATGAAAAGTGACAGTACAGACGAATAATAAAACTAGAGATTTAATTTAAATTTTCGCCAAAAAGAAAGGGAATGGAAATTATTTGGGTATTGAAACAGTTAATTACAATTTCAACATGCAGCTTTGATTTAAAATGTAATAAATAACGTACATACATTAATAATTAAAAAAAGAAGTATTTTTAGATGAGAGTCCCCAATACACGACGTTGAATTATCGGAATTCTTGCCTTCCATATTTTTTGTCATCTTTTTATAGAAAATGATCGAAATTCTATTTTCTGCAATTAGAATTAGCTGCGAAACGATAATAATTAAGCATCCCGTTCTTAGCAAAGATGATCACTGTCATAGCATCTCTGGATTTAGTACATAACGATCCGCGAAAGCGTTCCAACAGCGTCCAGTCCAGTTTCAATCCCACAGCAGGTGCTCAACTAGCGCATGCGCATAAGATGGTACAGGAACCGTACATGAACTGATCCATGAACCACTTGTTGGAACGAACCTAATCTATAGCCAATCCTCGGCCTCATCTCGCCAAATACCATCTCGCTATCACAAATCCCAACGACGCTAAATAATCTAGTTGATACAGCGTCGATTCGAATAACTGACTTTTAAAATAAAAACATAAGTAAACTTATATAAAACCTCCATTTGAGCCTCCTCTAATAAAGTTATAACTGTTATAAGTGAAATGTTTGGAGCCATGTTTCTAAGTCCGCAATTGCACGGGGTTGAACTCAACAAACTGAACGCCTGAACCCATGAAATCTACAAATTTCAACTGCCATTTGTACAATGGGAAGGGGATATGGTAGGTAGAATTCGTCCGACCATCAATGCACTCGAGTGTACCTTGAAAATAATAATACACCATCCACACCGGTCTCTCTTTTTCTAAATACGTATGCTAATCGTACACGAATTTCCACACCAGACTTTTAAGACTGGCACTTATACTAAGTTTCTCCTTTGAACTACACGTGACTAATTTTTTTAACCTTCGCACTATACGCCAATTATGCTATGTTACTGTTGAAACATATCTACTGTGTAGTCCTGGAGACTTAGACTAAAAACACTGCTCTACTATTTCACTATACACTTACCATTATTCCAAGATGCAGTTACACTATCTAGTGTACACTATGTAAGTCATTAAAATATTCAAGAGAGAAAGACAACACACACGATTCCTTTCTGTACTTGGGCTCCGAGACGACTAACCAAAGCTTCTGTTCGTAGAAATGAGACAACGCTGCGGCATAGCCATGGCAACGGGATAGGCAGGTTAAGTTCTAGAACCCTCTCCCCCCTAACCAATCCCCAAACGAGCTGACCAACTCGTTGGAGCTGACAGAGTTATTCTCTTACCGAGGCAGGTATACCATGTCCGGTAAGTCTAAAATTATTGTCTAACCTAACGGCACTTTAATCTTCTTCAGCATGTGGACAAAACACAAAAACTCACTATCTGTGCTTTTAGAACACAGACCCAGACGTTAGGAGAGGAAAGTGACAAACAGCTCATTTAATTAGGACTGAATGATACGCATTTGGAAGGTCTGAGGGAAAAATATTTTTGGGGAGGCAGAGACGTAGATGGGAGGATAATACACGAATGAATTTGAGCGAGGCGGGATATGATGCTGGGACTGGATTAATCTTGCTCAGGATAGGGACCGATGGTAGGCTTAAGTGAAGGCGGCAATGAACCTCCGGGTTCTCTAAAAGCTATTTGTAAATAAGTATTAATGATATACATTTGCTTAACAAACCGAAATGTACAAAATATACTAAGTTTCTCCTTTGAACTACACGTGGCTATTTTTTTTAAACCTTCGCACTACGTTGCATTTGTCTTTCGAGTCTCGTCTCGTCATTCTCGTAGCGCTTCGAGTCTCGCTCATCATTCTCGAAATAGCATTTGGTCGACGTGGAAAAATTTCGTAACTTTCTTAGTTATCAAAATGTCCTGGTTCTATTATATGATATTACCTATGGTTATATAAATAGAAAAAAATTCTCAAACAAATTTGCATTTCTAAGAAACATAAAACATGACGTTAATATCCTTTTACTTGACATTGCACACTTGATCTCAAACATATGAAAAGAAAACTCCTAGCCTTTTAATACGGACCTAGTAATTAAATAAAGACTGGGGAACGGATTGTTATACACTGAAAGATAGAGATGATGTTTCAAATAGGCTACTTGATTGTTTATACATATATAACGTTGCCAAAGTAGATAAAAGTTCAGTCAGGTATAAACAACTGTGGCGATTCAAGGCTGCTTGACGTTCGGGACTTCGGGAGTGATCAATCTCGGCGTCTCGAAACACTCACAAGCAGTCTTTACGTCAACGACGCGACGTATAGATCACTGTCGTGCGGGTTTTTGACTTTGCGGGCGCTGTTAGTCTTGCTTTTTCGATCGTTGTTCATCTCTAGTCTAGTCTTTCAGATAGTTCTTCCGAATATGCATGTGACGCCTGAGAAGATTTGTGATGTGCTTATTTTTTTTAATTGTTTACATTGCAAAATATTAATATTCAGATTTTAATATGTATATAATAGAAATGATAGAGAATAAGAACACTGCTGTCCACCGTTGTGGAGTAACGATTAGCATGCCTGACCTTGAAACGAGCGGGTTCGGGTTCAAATTCTGGTTGGAACAAGTTGACTGGAGGTATTTTGCGGTGTTGTCCCTCAACTCATTAAGAGCAAATGCTGGGTAACTTTCGGCGCTGGACCCTGGACTCATTACGCCGGCATTATCACATAGCAGTTGATAAAGCGTCGTAAAATAAAGAATTTAAAAAAATAACAATACTTTCAACTTTTAAAACTAGGCTATTAACGTAACCTTCAAAACAGACTTCTCTGTGTTGTGCTTATTGGATACTAAAGATTAGTCTTATCAAATACTAACATTCATACAATTTAATATGTATATAATAAAAATAATGGAGAACAAATTTTCAACTGCGACCTTGTTCAAATTTTTTTTATTTTCATTCAACATACAATGAAATTGAAGGCTGATTTCAGAACAATGCTTTCAAGCTCTTAAAACTAGGTTATCTACTTACGTAACCTTCACAATAGAAACGCCAAGAAATACACATTTTTAAAGAATAGAGTGCACATTAATCATTTCCTCTTAAGCACTGGTTTACTTGTAAGACATAAAAATTAACCTGTAACATTAGAAGGGAGAGAGAGAAAGGAAGGGGGAAGGGAGGGAAAAGAGAGGGGGGGAATCAGCTCAACTGGGTAACAACACACCGGCTACGCGTGACCTTCAGACCGTATTCTTGCGTCTCTTACTATAGGTTATTTACTCGCAGCATCGATGGAATTGGCAACAGCGAGGTGAGGCCTAGGATTCGCCATGTGATTACCTGACGTTTGTCTTACCGTTGTAAAAAAACCTCAGAAAAACCCCAACCAGGTAATCTAATCCACGTCTGAGCACAACTCCAAAGAAGCATGTTGACGATCTACCGCCTGAGCTGTGCCTAGTGGCTTCGGCAGTGTTGATAGTATCCATAATCCTTTCCCAGTATGACAAAAACTGCGAAAAATCCTAAACCAGAATCGATGTAAATTAATACTGTACAAGCAAAGCCATTATGCAGCTACTTCATTCGGTAATCTGTAAGCACTCAGCAAGGACAACTAAATTAGGTTATATGGACATTAAAAATGCTGGAAGACTGATCCAATATAAACGGTCATGTTCTGAACTATTCACTAAGACTTCCTTCCATTTCGTTCATATTCTTAAATTCCTCTGATGCACTGAACATAGTCCAGGATTCTTACACAGTGCGTTCGTAGCTCGGCCGGACCGTTCCGCGTCGGCCTTGGACTGGGTGAAGATTGGCGCGCCTGCAGCCAGAGTAGCGCTGTAGCTACCGCTGACGCGCCAGTCAGTCGAGTTGGATCTGTCGTGAGGGAAACACGTCTGTGCGCGTGTTGTAAGTAAAATTCATTACAGCAATTATCTACTTTTGGACACAGAAATCTATACTAATAATAAATCTGTAGCCGAATTTTTTCTGGTAATTTTCGATTTTCCAACAATAATTGGTCCTAACATATATAATTAACCACCCTGAAACCGAAAATCGCTTTTTTGAAATGTTTGTTTGTATATCTGTCTGTCTGTCTGTATGTTTGTTTGTTACCTTTTCACGCGATAATGGCTGAACCGATTTCGATGAAAATTGGAATATAAATTAAGTTCGTTGTAACTTAGATTTTAGACTATATGGCATTCAAAATACATTATTTAAAAGGAGGTTATAAGGGGGTCTGAATTAAATAAATCGAAATATCTCGCTTATTACTGATTTTTGTGAAAAATGTTACATAACAAACATTTCTTTAAAAATCATTTCCGATAAGTTTTATTCTTTGAAAAATTTAGATAGGACTGATATTTAATGAGATAAATGAGTTTTAAAATTAAAATAACTGCCATCTAAGGCGGTGTATTGAAATAAAAAACAAACGACTTCGTCTATAAGGGGTCTTGGACACAACAATCGAAAGCTATGAAACATAGCCTACAGACAATGTTTCTGTGTTTGTATGAAGTAATATCAGAAGATAAATTAACCGATTTGTATAATTAATTATTATTTCATCATTGGAAAGTGTACTTTCTCTGGATGGACATAATGCTATAATGTTATTACAGTATCTTGTGAGTGAATTGAGGACAGGTAAGATTAAAATAGCTTCTTATGCACAGAAAACTTGATAGGTTATTCTGTATATTAATTTCCTGTATTTCTGAAAATAATGTTTATGAACATATTCATTTTTATCTCAGAGAATTAACGAACAACGAGAGTGTATTGATTTAGTATGCAGTAATAGTACGTTAGCTTAGAAATCCATTATTGTATAATTCAAATTTTAACTATGCTCAATTGAATCGTGTTAAAATACATAAAATATATATGCAATAATTGCAATGCAAAAAAATTGGGTAATGAGCCAAGCAGATTATGTTGCGCTGTTGTAAAAGCTGTTCCTCCTGAGATTCAAGAGCTCCCACAACAAATTAAAAATTTCTAATTCGAGTACATCCGCTATCAACACACTTTTTACATAATATAATATGATATAATATAATATAAACATAATAAATCTGTAGCCAAAATTTTTCTGTTAATTTTCGCTTTTCCAAAAATAATTGGTAATAACAATTAAGAAACATGTTAAAGGAATTGTCATTGCACCAAATGAGTGGTCTCTGGATCAAAATGATCGCATTTTAATATTTTAAATACAATTTCAATTAAGTAGCATATTAAACGATTTATCCTTCTATCATACACGAATGTTCCCTGGATCAAATGTCCTATTTTAATTGTGTAATTATTTTATATTTATTTCTAACGAGTGCAGCGGAGCGCACGGGTACGGCTAATTTTTAATAGAAATATAAACATTAATATTTAATAACTTAAAAAAAAAATTCTTACGATTTCCATTCGTAAATATGTAAGATCACTATACCAAGTTTCATCAAAATCCCAGAACGTCAGTCAGAATCAGTGTGTTGATTTGAAATGAAATGATTCAGAAAATGTGTTTTATTTCTTTTTGTACACGATGTTATTTTTATTTTCACAACCCTGAGATTGACAAAACGCTGAGAGGAATGAGTTTTTTTTATGGGAAAAAAACGCAACAACTCCACCTCAAACAGCTTGAGTACCTTTGGTTTGTTACATATCGAAATAAAACTTTGCCAATGGAACTAAAATAAAACAAATTAAAACAAATACTGTAACGTACAGACTCAGATATGCAGTATCAACTTCATGAAAATGTTCACATTGATGTCCTAGAACTCAGGCTATGACTTTGTTTTTGTAAAGGTAGAGATCGTTTCGCTAAATTACAAATTCGTAGTTTCAATTCGTTTGGACAATGGAATATAACGATTATGAAATGCAAGGCTTTCAAATACGATACAGCCTGGAATATCAGTATCGTTTACTTTGTTTTCCCTTTGAAAATGCTGGTAGGGAAGAAGCACTTAAATCACGTAGTCAGAAAGTCAAACTTATTTATTTATAACTGTTGCTACAATTACTGTGTGCGAATGATCTCTTGGAAATAAACCCAAAATCGTAATTGCATGTCAAAAACCTTATGGAAATAAAGGTTCCCGTCCAACAGAACACCTAAACCGATTTACATAAACAGCCATACTAATATAGCTTTTATTTAATGAATAATTACATTTAAGGAAACTTTTTAAATGCAAGTAGTTAATCCCATTCCATGTATGGTGGGTCCCTATCACCACGGCATGACGCGTCCTCAGGTTGCGGATAGAGGAGACGGTCGCCAGATATGGAGGGTAGCTGCGAATATATTGAATAAACAGTCGCGGATAGCCGATAAGGGGTGCTCCTCCAGCTTGGGGGTTGGGCGAAGGGTTAACAACCCATCGCCGTAAAAAGAGATTGTTACGAAACCTCAACATAAGTAGCCTATATTGCCGGTTGTTTTGTATGGTTGTGAAACTTGGACTCTCACTTTGAGAGAGAAGCAGAGGTTAAGAGTGTTCGAGAATAAGGTACTTAGGAAAATATTTGGGGCTAAGAGGGATGAAGTTACAGGAGAATGGAGTAAAGTTACACAACGCAGAACTGCACACATTGTATTCTTCACCTGACATACGTAATTATCATCATCAGTTAGCGCTACAACCCGGGCTAGGTTTTGGCCTCCTTAACAATAGCCTTCAATCTTACTCTGTCCTTCACCATGTTAGTTCATCCTCTCACTCCCATAATTTCAAGATCTTTGGATACCTCATCCATCCACCTCAGCTTTGGTCTACCCTTTCTCCTCCTGTTATATAGTCTACCCTTTAACATTTTAATAGGAGTGCGTGTTTCAGGCATCCTGTTACATGTCCAGCCATTTCAGTCTTTGAGCTTTCATAAATTCTACAATATCTTGACCTCCTATCAGGTTTAGAAGTTCATTGTTGGAGCGTATCCTCCATCCTTGATGATAATTGACTGGGCCAAAGATTCTACGCAGAATCTTCCGTTCAAAACTTCTTAAGGAGTTCTCGTCTTTCTTTGTAAATGTCCATGTCTCTGAACCAAAGGTAACTACAGGACGAACTAATGTTTTATAAACTTTAATCTTTGTCATCCTCGATAACAACTGACTTTTAAACAGTGGAAGATTAGCGTAATAAGCCCGATTTCCAGCCTGTATTCTGTCGTTGACACAACCACTCACACATACGTAATTAGGAACATTAAATTCAGATGTTTGAGATAGGGTGAGATAGCACGTATGGGTGAAACCAGAAATGCATATACAGTATTAGTTGGGAGACCTTGGGTAAAATACCTTTGGGGAGGCCGAGACGTAAATGGGAGGATAATATTAAAATGTATTTGAGGGAGGTGGGATATAATGGTAGGGACTGGATTAATCTTGTTCAGGATAGGGATGGAGGACTTATGCGAGGGTGGCAATGAACCTCCGGATTCTCTAAAAGCCATTTGTAAGTTAATCCCATTTCTTTCCCATCAGAACTTAATAATAATAATAATAATAATAATAATAATAATAATAATAATAATAATAATAATATCGCCAGATCAACAAGCCGTGGAGTTTTCAGCCGCGCTCACTAGTTCATAATGTTGTGGGAAGGTGTGACCGGAAACCCCTCAAGCAGTCAAAAGCTCAGTTCAGTGACGTTCGAATGTATTGATCGCGTGTTGTGTTCCTTGTGACGTTATTTGTGCGTTTGGCAAATAAAGAAATAGAAATAGCTTCCAATGTAGCACAGAGAATTTTAACTGTGGAACATTTGGTGAGAAATAATGGTTACAAGAAATTAAAATGACGTTTTTAGACGACAGTATCAGGAAACATGAGTTCCTTCACAATCGTAAGCTTGCTTACAAACTCCTTCATTAAATGGAGACCTACGGTATCTGTGTGTAATAAATAAACACTGTTGTAAACAAAATGCCTACGGACGAAATTAAATTCGAGTGCGCTTGGAATTGAGTCCTAAAATCATCATCATCATCATCATCATCAATAACTTCAAGGTTTAGGCCGATGGCCTGTTCCGCCTCCAGAATTTTATCCATCAAACTGGTCTCTCCAACGTCTCTTTGGTCTTCCCACTCGTCTTCTTCGTGTAGAGTCCTAAAATATGTAAGACATTTATTCCAAGAAGCCGGGATATCTTGCGGTAAGTAGACCTAATGTCCTGCTTAATTCAATTTTATTTCGGAATATGTATGATAAGACTTTCTTGTGTTAAATTCTAACGTATCTTGTTTACATGTTTCGACCTATTTATGGGTCATCCTCAGAACTGGTCGTTGTTGGTCTTGCCGCCTCTTGTTTTGCTTCCTGTGAGGGTGTGTTCGTGTGGTATAGTGTAGAGCAGGGCTGGGCATCGGAAGCGCATCCAGACTCTAAACGGGGACGCTTAACATTCATCAGTCACAGAATCAACGCGCAGCTTAACATTCATCAGTCACAGAATCAACGCTGTGCGGTGTTCGACGGGGAAGAAAGGGGATGAAGAGAAATCATATGGCTCCCCGTGAGAGAGTAGAATCCGCTCTCGCTGCCCAGCCCTGGTGTAGAGTCAAAGAGTGTGTGCGTTCTGAAATTGAGTTGCGTGTTGAGAATTTCGTTCGGGTGTGTTTTCGTGTGTCTGTATATTTCATATTGTTTTAGTGTGTTTAGTTTCTGGCTTTGTGGTTGGATGTGTAGTATTTCCATGTCTGTTGATGTCTCTGTGGGTGTGGTTAGCATTTGTGATGTGTTCACAGAGTCATCAACACAGACATGGAAATACTACACATCCAACCAAAAAGCCAGAAACTAAACACACTAGAACAATATGAAATATACAGACACACGAAAACACACCCCAACGAAATTCTCAACACACCACTCAATTTCAGAAAACACACACTCTTTGACTCTTACACTATACCACACGAACACACCTTCACAGGAAACAAAACAAGAGGCGGTAAGACCAACAACGGCCCGTTCTGAGGATGACCCATAAATAGGTCGAAACATGTAAACAAGGTACGTTAGAATTTAACACAAGAAAGTCTTATCATACATATTCCGAAGTGATACAGTGTTAAAAGTTGTGTAATCAAGATGTATCAATTTTATTAATTTCACATACTCCTCTATCATTCATCAATTTAATGTATCCATAATTTCATTTATTTATTAATTTAACAAAATATTCTATGTGTTGTCGGACCATCGGATCTATGCCCCTTCAGCGCTGTCGTCGTTCTTGGAAAAGTTAACGCCTCTACTCACCCCATTCCACCCGTTTCTCTCCCACTACGTCAAACACCAGGCCACGAACCTTGCTGAATAGGGATGTTGCCAAACTTCCGTCAAACAGTATCATGTCTCTTGAATATTGCTTATAATACTGTAAGGTTAATTATTACTTATTCATAATTTAATTTAAGTAGGTCTAATGACGCTGATTGCCTTAAGTAAAATGCTATTATTTGCTTAATAATATTTCTTTCACCACTCCGTGCTACAGTATTCATGTTGAGTTAACAACACTGGACTGCAAGTGCAAAAGGCTCAAAATTGTGAGTAGTGGGGGAGAGAAAGAGAGAGGAAAGAAAAAAGAGAGAGATAGGTATACAGGGGGAGAAATGAATTTCCGAGGTTGAAAAGGAATTAAGGTTCAGTTCGCATATCTTACGGGGGCACAGGTCCGATGGTCGGACTATATTATATGAGACGAATAGTAACAAAACTGGATGGCTGACGGCGGATTCCGCTTTTCGTTGAATCTCCCTGTAATAACTTTAAGCAATAAAATGTATACCCGTTACTTCTAACCAATGTTCAAATTTATCTGGCTACCTCTTCTAGGGTTGCTCTACACTTTTCAATTTATTCGAAAATGTTTTATTATTCCGATTATGTTTAGGATTCCAACTTCATTTCTATTATCGCCAATTTACTAACCCCTTTTGCCTATAGTCTGTCAAGATTCTTCCTTGTTCAATCGTCAATAATTCAATTTTAATAAGGGAGAAACAAAATAGTCTGTAAAAATTGCCTGCAGTCAGAGGCAGGATTTCTTACACAACGAAATCTCCGACAAGAGGCCTCCCGGCTTTACCTTCCTCCCGAAAAAAGCTAATCTAAGAGTTATAAAAAAATCATTTTCAGTAGTTAACTGTCCTTGACTGGCTTTAAACTTGTGATGTTCAACAAGGACGACTGCAACAAAACAAGGGAACCGAACCTTTAACTTGTATCGAAAGCATTATCTTAACTCGCCTGAGCTAACATTGTAAGAACATTTGAACGTCCGTGAACTGTTACGTAATCAGAATGCAGCATGGCATTAATTAGAAAGCGCAGCGACTTAGACGAGTGAACAGGCAGTTCGCGTGTTCGACACCATGTAATACGGAGGCAGTTTTCTTTCATAGTAATTTGCAGAGGCATTGGACATGCATCCGGGTGCTTTGCCGACTGCCCTGCAGATGCAACCTATTCGAACATTAAAGGTTAGCCCGAGGTCAACTAGACAATAAAGGAAGCAAGTTATGGCGTTGATGGGTATAAACTATTTATCAATTTGACGTTAATGTATTCCGCGATATGTATATATTCTAGAAAGTGAAAAATATTCATTCGTGGAACAATAAATTTACTGACAACTAGAGGTAACAATGACAACATATATGCACCAGCAGAGATTATTTACAAATTAGGTTATTTTATTTCGTCGGAGCCCTATCCAAACCATTTGACTCCTAACGTCAACATAGTAGACAGTATTTTTTGTTAAAAAACAAAGTTGACTTTAGTAGTCACACAAGCACGCACACACATTGAAATGGGATATTAAAGGATTTAAATCCCGGTTAGCTACGTAATTAAAAAAGTATTTACATTTCGGCGCTATGGCTTAAAAAGTTTCCTTTCGCACGCATGCATTAAAATGGAATATTAATGAATTTAAATCTCGGTTAGCTACGTAATCAAAACGTATTTAAATTTTGGCGCTAAGGGTTAAAAAAGTTTCCTTTCGCACGCATGCATTAAAATAGGATATTAAGGAATTTAAATCTCAGTTAGCTACGTAATGAAAAAAGTATTTATATTTTGCTGCTAAAGGTTAAAAAGTTTCCTTTCGCACACATGCAATAAAATGGGATATTAAGGAATTTACATCACGATCAGCTACGTAATCACAAAAGTGTTTAAATTTCAGAGCTAAGGATTAATAAATTTCCTTTCGCACACATGCATTAAAATGGGATATTAAGGAATTTAAATCACGGTCAGCTACGTAATCACAAAAGTATTTAAATTTCAGAGCTAAGGATTAAAAAGTTTCCTTTCGCACACATGCATTAAAATGGGACATTAAGGAATTTACATCTCGGTTAGCTACGTAATCACAAAAGTGTTTAAATTTCAGAGCTAAGGATTAAAAAGTTTCCTTTCGCACACATGCATTAAAATGGGACATTAAGGAATTTACATCTCTAGCTACGTAATCACAAAAGTGTTTAAATTTCAGAGCTAAGGATTAGTTTCCTTTCGCACACATGCAATAAAATGGGATATTAAGGAATTTACATCACGATCAGCTACGTAATCACAAAAGTGTTTAAATTTCAGCGCTAAGGATTAAAAAGTTTCCTTTCGCACACATGCATTAAAATGAGACATTAAGGAATTTACATCTCGGTTAGCTACGTAATCACAAAAGTATTTAAATTTCAGAGCTAAGGATTAAGAAATTTCCTTTCGCACACATAGGCTTAAGTTAAAATGGGATATTAAGGAATTTACATCACGGTCAGCTACGTAATCACAAAAGTATTTAAATTTCAGCGCTAAGGGTTAATAAATTTCCTTTCGCACATATGCATTAAAATAGGAATTTAAGGAATTTACATCTCGGTTAGCTACGTAATCACAAAAGTATTTACATTTCAGCGCTAAGGATTAAAAAGTTTCCTTTAGCACACATGCATTAAAATGGGAATTTAAGGAATTTACATCACGGTCAGCTACATTATCACACAAGTATTTAAATTTCAGAGCTAAGGTTAATAAATTTCCTTCCGCACACATGCATTAAAATGGGAATTTAAGGAATTTACATCCCGGTCAGCTACGTAATCACAAAAGTACTTAAATTTCAGAGTTAAGGATTAAAAAGTTTCCTTTCGCACGCATTAAAATGGGATATTAAGGAATTTAAATCCCGGTCAGAGGTAATCACGGAAGGATGTAAATTTCGGCGCAAATGGTTAAAAAGTTTCCTTTCGCACACATGCATTAAAATGCGATATTAAGGAATTTAAATCCCGGCCAGCTACGTAAACACAAAAGTATTTAAATTTCTGCGCTGAGAGTTAAAACGTTGCTTTACTTTAGAAGAGAAGATCGCATTCTGGAATAGTGAAATTTTAATCAAACCCATAACAAAGCATTGTTTCTCCAATCTTCTCCTATGGTGAACAACGAAAAGACTTGCTGAATTCCCCGGGGACCATATACAAAAGTAGTTTCCTCATTCACGCTACTTTGGGTAGGCAAAAATAAAAAAAAGAGTTTATAATACAAGGACTTTACCCAAACATTGCAGTCACTCAATGTTAGCACGCTGGGCTTACATGCCAGAGAACCACGGTTCAAATCCCGGTAGGTCCACCCTGAATGTAACTTTGTTGGATAAGTCCGTGGTCCAGGCAAAACTGGCGATTTCTCCGGCTGTGACATCTAAGTAATTCTCCACCACCATCATCATCATAGTCATTCGTTACGGGTGTAATGTGGACTCACCGTCTGTGATGCACTCTTGATAGTCTCTGACGAGCGAAGGGCCAGTTTCATCAACAAATGCACTAACATGTCGTTTGTTACCACATGCTAAAATGTTCGTGCATTTCATTCCAGTAACGATTTTCAGACTGACATTAACTTACATTTTGTTAACCATGGCGAAAATTGGAAATAGTACGAATCAAGGAAGCTGTGTCAGAAACAAAGCTTTTCTGAACGCGTTTCACCCGCTTCACATAGCAAATATTATTTGTTATTAAAAATGAACAGCGAAACTGTTGGTGTGATAAGAAATGAAGGTTCCAATTTTATTAGTATTTTATAGGAAAGTCTTTGTTAGAGGAACCGGTAATCAAATGCAAAGATTGTTTGGAATGAAAGAATCAGATGATGTGAAAATCAAAGCCTAGGATGACGAATGGGTGCGGATTACTAATGCATTCAACTGCCATGAGGATTACGTAAGATTAGTTCCTAAAGGATAATTTGGCCGTCTCTTCAGCGTTGCCAACTAATGCCAGATATCACCAAAGACGGTAAAATCACAATGACATGTACTGAAATAATAATAATAATAATAATAATAATAATAATAATAATAATAATAATAATAATAATAATAATAATAATAATAATAATAATAATAATAATAATATAGCATTAACAATAACAATGTCTTGCTTAATTACTTATTTACCATATCTCATCTTTATGTTGAAAGGTGTTTTTAAGTGGTCCAATAATAATTTGAGTATATTTTTATCTTGGACCTTTCGCACATTATGTTGGTAATTATGATCTAATATTAAAATGTGTTCTGTCTGACAACATGAAATCCATAGCTTTGATTAAATAGTTTACGATTCACGAGACCTAACCTAAAAATGTACTTTTTTGCTACAGCCCATGAAGGGCCAAGACCGATAAGCCGGCTGCTGGCCTCACGTTCACATGCCGAAGCAGAGGTGGACGATCATCCAATCAGAATGGAGGTATCGTGTGGTTAGCACGATAATCCTCCCAGCCGTTATAGCTGGTTTGCGAAACCGGATTTTCGCTATCTATCGTAGCTCCCCAAGTGCATCACGATGCTGGGTGGGCACCGGTCCCATACACTGGCCGAAATTTCATGAGAAAATTTCTTGCCCCATGAGGACTCGAACCAGCTCGCATTCCGTAATGCGAGTCCTAGGCAGGATGCCTTAGACCAAGAAATTATAAATAATTTTGAATTGTATTCTCATAGTTATGTATGAATTCTTTAAGATTGTTTGAACCAAAATGCAACACTGTTACAGTATTTAATCATAGTAGTAATTTAGGCCCAAGAATATATAACAAATTTATATTTAAATATCCTAATCTTGTCAATACTAATAATTCTAGTATTAAATTTAAAAAGTTATGTATGGATTTTATAAAAATTGAAAAATTGTAAATTTACATATTATAATTGCATAGTAGACATAAGACAAATTATATTGTATACTTATTAATTTCAATTCAGGAATCCGCCCCTGAGCACGAGTTCTACTCTTTCAGGGGCGAGCTAAAGTTTTTCTGTATATATTATATTTTATGTTACAATTATTATCAAAATAAAATAAATAAAAATAAAAAATAAGACGCCACTGCGCGGGACACAATGTACTTTGATAACGTGAAATGATTAGTATGAATTCCGAAAACAGAATATCACTTTGAAATGTATGCCCTGCTTAAATACCTCTGATTGAGATTCTGGCTGATATGTACGTCTACATCTATTAGACTATCAGGCAGTACATCTCACTTGACGATGTGTGAGGAAGAACAGTAATTGCTTGTATAGTCGGCGATGTATTGGAGAGGGAAATGAATTGGCCACCCTACATCATTTCCTGGCCTAGTTGCCTCATAAGTGGTGCCTTGTTGGTATCACTTGTGAGGCTCTAACAGTTAACTAAACAAAACCCAACTTAAAATACATATTCCTAAGTCGCTACCATGCTATTTCCTCTCTTGACCATTTGAATACAAATCTGAACACTAAGAAATATATTTCTGTCCATTAATTATGTTTCATACCATTGAATACTCACTTAATAACATTTGCTCACTGTGAGCATTACATTACAATGATCGGCTCAAGTCGGTCGCCGACTTTAGGTTTTCATCTGTAATGCTCTTTGCCCGTTTTATTTATTTTTATTTGTTCAATATTGTAATACTTCTCATTACCCAGTGTTAGATAACATACCTATTCCGGGACTACTTTTTGCAGATGACTGCGCTATTGGAGCATTTTCGGTCAACGGGCTTCAAAAGGCGATTAACGAAATTAATAGCGTCTGTAAAACTTGGGATCTGAAAATAAGCGAAAGGACAAAGAAAAAACAAATATTTAGGTAATATTCTGTGTAGGAATGATTAGGCAGTTATGAAAACATTTATCTTTTGTATGAAAGCCGCTAATTGGTAATCGAATTGGCTGAAAGAGTTGGAACGAGAAATAAACAGATTAGGTCTAAATTGGCTATGGAGAGAACTAGGGTCTATAAACACGAAAACTATTGGAAGAATAGTAAAAGAGAGGGCAAACGAAATTTCGAGACAAGATATTTTTAGTAATATCAAAGACCTAGGATCACTAAAATACTATAGGGTGGTGAAGCAGTTTTGGGAACAGGAAGAATATGTTAAACTAAATTCAAGGGAGGAGAGAACGGGAATGGCATGGTGGAGATTAAGTATCTGGAGACTCAAGAATAAGAGAGGGAACGTAGAGAAGGATAAATGTCCTTTGTGTGGACTAGCTGAAGACGCAATGCATATTGCGTTAAAGTGTCAGGCAACGAATGATTTGAGAAACAGTTGGGTGGATAAAAAATTTCTACAAATAAACGCTATAGTAGCTTATAAAAAAAATGAATGTTCACCTAAACGCCAACAATCTGCATAAATTAGGAAAATTTCTTTTTAGAGTTAAAATCAAATGGGAAGAGAAAGTAAAAGCTCTAACGAAGATGGAATTATAAATGTTGAGTAGTCACACGATAAGAAACTACGAAGAGTAGCCAATGAAGTTAACAGAATAATTCTTAAGAGATTGAGCATAAAAATGATAAAGCTAAAGTAGGAGTTTTAAATACAACAGCTATACTTATTAGTTGATGATGACGATGATATTATTATTATTATTATTATTATTATTATTATTATTATTATTATTACTACTACTGTAAACAGAGGATATTTATAGGTTCAATATGTATTAGTTTTTGTTATATTTGTATAGAGAGTGATGGCGCATTAAAAACTGGAATACTTCTAATCCGCCATGATGTGAACAAAGATTGATGAAATAAATAAATAAATAATGTAATACAATTCCATCAGTACAAATGTATTACATTCCACATATGTTTAAAAGAACACAGCATGATACAAAACACTAGCATTATGAACACAGCGTTTAGCGTAACATCGTTATCAGACTTGAGCTATGAACTTGAACTATGACACAAGTTAAATTCCCTCGTCCTTTGTTCGATCTCTAAACATGCATGGAGTACAAGAGTCAAGTCATTCTTGCCAGGTGATGTGTTGGCAGATTAGCTTGGTATAACATTTATAAAATGTGAAATTGTATTAGTACAAGACTTTTAAATGAAAACGAAGTAGACAGACTGGAACCGATCACTTAGTTATAACTGAACTGCAAAGTATTGCTGAATAATGACTTCCAACAGATACACAGACAAGGAATCTAGTGTCACAGCTTTATAAACTATAAAGACTTCTCATGTTACGGGATACTTCCAGTAAGCAATACAGTAGACCAGCGGTGACCAAAACTCGAACTGCAGTAATTACTAAGGAGCGGATTACTATGTAATTAAACATTATTTTTGCATGTGATAAAACACAATTAACAAAGTTAAAAATTCCGAACATGAAGTTTCAAATTTAAAACCCGAATTTTATTTCACATAAAAACACATATTTTCACAAAAAAAAAATTATGTAAATACATATTTTCAGGAAATCTATTATAAACACATAAATCTTGGAGTTTTTTTACTTAAATAATTTTTTTACAAGAAATTTTAAATATTTTAAATCTAAACCAATCATATCATTCAGAAGTACGTTATCATTTTAAAGAATTCTTGGTTGCTTCGTGTTTCTAGGCGCTGTGTGGTGTATCCGTGATCCATTTTCGTAATAGCATTGCCTCAAGTTCTGAGAACTGCTAGGCAGCATAAATGAATGTTATTATTAGAGAATAGATTAACATGGACAAGAAGGAGAGATCTTGCAACATATAATTAGGAATGTTTATTGTTGCTAAAGATGATTTCATTCCACGCTTTGTTAGTGAAACACAACAGATAAGAGCTCGGGTATGAACATTAAGGGTGTTTGAGAATAAGGTGCTTAGGAAAATATTTGGGGCTAAGAGGGATGAAGTTAGGAGAATGGAGAAAGTTACACAACACAGAACTGCACGCACTGTATTCTTCACCTGACATAATTAGGAATATTAAATCCAGACGTTTGAGATGGGGAGGGCATGTAGCACGTATGGGCGAATCCAGAAATGCATATAGTGTGTTAGTTGGAAGGCCGGAGGGAAAAAGACCTTTAGGGAGACCGAGACGTATGTGGGAGGATAATATTAAAATGTATTTGAGGGAGGTGGGATATGATGATAGAGACTGGATTGGTCTTGCTTGGGATGGGGACCAATGGCGGGCTTATGTGAGGGCGGCAATGAACCTGCGGGTTCCTTAAATCCAGTAAGTATAGTTAGGGGGAAACATGTGTGAAGGTAAACAGAAAATATAGGGATAATATATTAAAGGAAATTAGCAGTGATATTATAATAGATGAGAAATAGGAGACTGTATTCTTTTTAAGGCTATTTTACGACGCTGTATCAACATCTCAGGCTATTTAGCGTCTGACTGAGGTGAAGATGATAATGCCGGTGAAATGAATCCGGGGTCCACCACCGATAGTTACCCAGCATTTGCTGGGGAAACCTCGGAAAAAACCTCAACCAGGTAACTTGTCCCGACAGGAATTCGAATCCGGGCCACCTGGTTTCGCGGCAGACGCGCTAACCTTTACTCCACAAGTGTGGGCAGGAGATTGTAGCAGGGACTGTTTCTAAAAAGGGCAATGTAAACAAGTAGCTAGTAGTAAGGAATGGGATGGAGATAAAAGAGATGAAGATTTTAAAGTTATCTTACAAAGCTCGGAGGTTGGAAACTGTACACTACAACAGAGATTAACTTTATATATTGAAAGATATGGGGAGGTAAATGGCATACGAGAATTAATTTTAGATAGGATGTGTGACGATTGTGGCACATGTAAATAAATGTAGTGGTGGACAATATACAGGAATGTGCGGGAAATCACTACATGAAATCTGTCCGAAGATAATGAATTTGTTGTTTGTTGTTTAGTCAACTGTCCGAAAACAGGTTTGAACCTCATAAGTAACACCAATAAGGCATCACTTATGAGGCAACTAGGCCAGGAGATAATGGGCCAGTTCCTTTCCCCCTCCATTGCATACATCCCCGATTAGCTACATATTCCACTAATCAGACTTCAGATGTATACAAACAATGGTTCTTCCTCTGACACATATCAAGTGAGATGTAGATATACATATCGCCCAGAACCTCAATCAGAGATAAATAAATAGATATTACGTGGTCGAGTTATGTCCCGCAACTTTTCCACCATATCAACGTGTTAAGTAACGTCCATTTTTCGACTCTTTTCCTTTCAAGATTGTTATAATTTCCTTCAGTGGACGAGTGTTCCACGGAGAAGTGGCAACCAGGCTTGAAGCTCTCTCACTTTCTTATCCGCAATTTCAAGAAGACTCATGTCAGGACGCTCGCACAATTAAGACCTCCTCAGTCTCAACCTTGACTCGAATCTGGGCCGACAGGATGTGAATAGGACGCCACCACCTGATCCAAGGCGGTGTGTAAGTTGAAAAAAATACTTAAATAAAGGAATGTTGTTTCCAACTCCAAACATCCTCCACAGTTTAATAAGGTTAATGCTAAGAAGCCAAAGAGGCCTAATTTATCGTCTGCGTAATCTCAATATATTCTCATCTCGACAGAGTAAGGCTCCTCCCTCCAATACTATAAACCCTTATTATAGTCCCAAGCGCTAACCGCGATGAAGTTACAAGGAGAAAAGTGGGGTGTGAAATATTTATATTTTCCCATGGGGTAGAAACACAGCAGGACGTCAACGAGTTTGAAATAAAAAAAAAACAGTTCTCTAAATATAGTTCACTCCGAGCGACAAGATATGTTTGCTTGGCAAGCCAACCTCTACTGTTTCCACGTTTAAAATACTCGGACTACGCGTGCTTGGAAAAACGTTATCTGAAACAAATACAATCATCCAAGGTTAACAGCTCACCACAGTTAAGACAGTAGTTCACCGCTGTAATTTACAGACTGGAAAAAAACATAAATAAACTAATTTATTTCACTAATTTGCTGAGTGATAAATTTACTAAAATTAAGGTTGGGATTTCGATAAACGTTCATTTGCGTTACGTTACGTTACGTTGCGTTCTTCCGTACGTTGAACTTCTACCGAACGTTCAGAGGCTGTATCACGTACGTGACAACTATCACATACTGCCGGTCATAATGAGTACTGAAATGCACTTACCAGGCAGTCAGCTGTTTATGATAAACATTGAATTTTATGGTAACTTTGTTTGAGACATAGATAAAATCGGTATTACAAAAATATGTTACGACGGAATAATATAGAATGACGATAATGATAAAAGTAATAATAATAATAATAATAATAATAATAATAATAATAATAAAACCATATACTACTAAAAACAGCTGGACTAGTGCGAATTACGAACATGTTATTTATGTAGTAAAAACCTCTTTATTTCGGGTTAAAATAAAATAACTTATCAAAAATAACGTAAATAAATTATCAAAACGATAAAAAAAATAAGTTAACCCCAGGTTCGAACCAGGGTCCAGTTACACGACCTTTCACTTTACCAATACGCTACAGAGAGCTACGTGGTACAGTTGTTGAATTAGGTGTTATAAATGCTTTCATTATTGCTGCCTATAATGTTTAATTTTAAACAAAACGTGTGTTTTGCCATATAGAGGAAATATATTCATGTGACGTGACATATTCAACCAAAGATCGTTTCTCGTATTATGTAATTTTTAAATAATAGTATTCTATTTAATATTTCATTAGCAATATGGCCGCATTTACAACGAAAAAAGAGGTGAAAATATGTGAAGCGCGTCGCTCTGATTCGTGATTGGATGATATTCAACTTAGGTTTCTTTGCGTTTGTGGAAGCTAGACCTTGGCAATGCCGAGTCAGCGCCGTCATGCGTTCGTTCATTTTAACGTTAATCGTAATCAAACACACGAAGCTTGCATTTGTCAAACTTCATCGTAACGAAACAAACGTTGATCGTAATCCCAGCCTAACACCTATAATCTGAAACTACAGCAGAGATACTTTTCATTCATTTAGAGTTCTGCCCAAGGGCAGGTCTTTCACTGCAAACCCAGCTTTCTCCAGTCTCTCCTATTTTCTGCCTTTCTATTTGGCTCCTCATATGATCCCATTTATCTTAATGTCGTCTATCATCCGATATCTTCTTCTACCCCGAACTCTTTTTCCGTTCACCATTCCTTCCAGTGCATCCTTCAGTAGGCAGTTTCTTCTCAGCCAGCGACTCAGCCAATTCCTTTTTTTTTTTTTCCTGATCAGTTTCAGCATAATTCTTTCTTCACCCACTCTTTCCAATACATCAGGAAGGTCACATACTAACATGTTCTAAGCGTTTGGCAACAATTCATGTCCTTTGCCATGTTGCGAATGACACTACCATTTATAGTTTCTCTGTACGAACCTTTCATAATTTGAAGACATAGCTCAATTAAATAGGCTAGTTTAATCCGTTGCTCGTCAGCCCTTGTAGGACCAAGGCCTGCCAGACGACTGCTGACATGTCGATACGCTTCAGCAGAGGTGAACGACCATGTAACCAATACCGGTACGGGTATAACGTGTGGTCAGCATGATAATCCTCCAGACGTTACAACTGACTTTCGGCTTTCGAAACTGGATTTCGTTGCTCGCTGCAGCTCCCAAAATTCAACACGGTGCAGGTGGGCGCAGGTCCCTTTCACTGGTCGAAACTGTAATAGAAAATTTTCTCCCACCTAAGGATTCATATATCGCTTACAGTTGCCTTAGATTGATGTGTCCGGTAATTATAAAAAAAAATCACAGAAAATAGCTACAGGGTGTTAAAAAATTATGCTAAAATTTAGGGATGAGAAATAAAAAACGAAGAAAAGTAAAAAAGTTCCAGTAAACACGAGCCTGAAAATTAACAGTTTACGAGATAATGCCATTTTGTGCTAATTGGGGCCCGTTAAATACTGAGCACTAATTCCGACAAAAGCAGTGACAATTTTATTTCATTTATCAATCACGACACAGTAAAATTCATAATTTTGGCTTCAACAGCCCAGAAATGTTGTTGAACATACACAAAAGAAACATTTTCGCTTCAACAACAGTGAAGTATGTGGATAAAGAAGCTACAGTACAGTATGAAATTGTTACCTGAATAATTTTACACCAGGTGTTCAAAATGCTGACCATGCACTTGAATGTATCTGTCTAGTCTTCTCCGCAAAGACCCGCGAATGCGCTCGAGCAATCCTGGGTCATTCATTTGCTGGAAGGCATCTACAATCCGATGCTGTAATTCTTGAGGTGCAGTGATGTCTGTTGAGCAAACTAGGCTTTTTGCATAACCCCATACACCAAAATCCCAAGGATTTAAATCCGGTTATCTAGGTACAGGTCCTCCTCTACCTATCCATCGTTCACAATAATAGTCTGTTTAGATATCGTCTCACACTTACAAGGAAATAGGATGGGGAGAGAGCGGCATACATACGGAGCATGAGTGTTGCCGCTTTACCGTATCCAGTCGTTCGGTTCTCTGGCGGCCCTAACAGCAAAAACATGACATTATCTCGTAAATGGTTAATTTGCGGACCAATGTTTACTGGAACTTTTTTGCTTTTCTTCGTTTTTTATTTCTCATCCCTAAATATTTGATCATCACTTTTGAAACACCCTGCATATGTATATTAAGTACAATCACATGAAATACTGTACTATTTATTCTTCTATTTACTAGAATCGAAGTTCAAAAGTGATATAAATGTTAAAATACATTTAGTATACTGATATTTCTTCCATTTAATTCTAAATTTAAGTCCTTCATTCAGTAACAGATGTGTTTATAATACTGGTAAATTCTTCCTTGGGCAATAAGCTCTTTGTTCCTTCTCCGCTACATCTCTTCTGCTAAATAATTGCAGGCTTTCTTAACGAAAGTAGAAAATATCATATAAACTATATATAATAATTTATTTAGACTACGCGATTATTCGTAAGTGATCCATCTAATTCGAGACTTCATTCTGAGTTATAAAAGATCACGAAGAAAATGTGCGCTGATCTCAAGTAAAGACTCGTTAATTTTTTGCATTTTTTGGGATAAACTGACTTGTAAACAATAACTATGAACAAGACCCGCGTAACAGTTCAGACGAAACCACTGCACAGAAAAAGAAAACTGCACGCCCAAAACCACTTTTTTTCATTATGATATTGAATACGTGTATTTCTGGTAAAATGTAAAAATCGAGAAAAACGATAAAGAAAGCACAGAAGCAGCCCTCAAATGTATCGTAACCTTTCATTGGAATTAATACATACTAGGTTCAAAAAGTTCCCGGAATTTGCTATTATCATAGAAACAACGTACCTTAAACACTATTCCACAGTATTCCCTTCAAAATAGTTGCCTTCCGCAACAACACACTTTTGCCAACGCGTGTAGAGTTCCTGGAAGCCATTTTGTGAAATCCGTCTTAGTGCTCTCGTCGCGTTTGCGATAACCTCTTCAGCATTGAATCTCCGTCCTTTCAGATGACTTTTCAGACGGGGAAACAGGAAGTAATCAGGTGGTGAGAGATCAGGAGAGTATGGTGGGTGATCCAAAGCAGTTATGTTGTGCCTGGCAAGAAAATTCTTTACAATAATTGCGCGATGAGCAGGTGCATTGTCATGCATAAGGAACCAGTTGTTTTCTACCCACTTTTCTGGACGTTTCCTTCTCACTGCGTCCAGGAGGCGACGGAAGATTTCTACGTACAATTCTTTCGTTACAGTACGACCTTCTGGAATGAACTCATGGTGGATGAGACCCTGAGAGTCGAAGAAAACTTCCAACATAACTTTGCCTTTGGAAGTGTCCCTAGGAAATTTTTGCTTCCGAGGAGATGTTTTCGATTTCCACTCAGATGACTGTCGTTTAGGAACTGGGTCGTACAAGTAGTACCAAGTTTCATCACCAGCAATAATTTTGTTTAAGAAATCACCATCTTCATCAGCCATACTGATCATGTCCCCAGCAAGAGTCATTCTTGTTTCTTTCTGTTCTGCCGACAACATTTTCGGAACTAACTTCTGAGACACGTAATGCATGTTGAGATGCTTGTGAAGAACATTATGCACACTTCCGACTGATATTCCGACCTCTGCTGCTACCTCTTTTATGGTTTTACGTAGGTCGTCCCTCACAGCATTACGCACACGCTGAGCGATTGCTTCATTTGTTGCAGTTGTTGGTCGGCCGCTGCGTACGTATCGCGGCCACCAGAAAAGCGTTTATGCTAGGCATACACTTGAGCTGCTTCGCCATATGCTTCTTCCAATAATCTTAATGTCTCTGCAGGAGTTTTGTGTATCAAAACACAGAACTTGATGTTTGTACGTTGCTCTGTGGACATAATTACAAAATGCGACGAACAAACAAAACACTATGATAAACAATTGCCTACAACTCAAAACCAACAATCGCCATTATCAACAAACTTAAAGAAAATGGCATCATGAATGTTACCAACAAAACAAATGTATAATATCCCTTGTTATATATTAATACGAAAAATGGTAGTAAAATTCCGGGAACTTTTTGAACCTAGTAGTAAGATTGTACAGCCTACATATAGTCTTAATAGGTAAATTACTATTTTACGTCACAATCGTTCGTTCGTTCATTCACTCGTTCATTAAACCCATAGTTCCGGAGTCAGAACACATGCACCCCTCCCAGAGGTTTCAATACCTACCACGTAGTTACAATTATTTGCCTACAGGGGACAGAAAGAGAAGTGGTAAGCTAACATCACAACAGTCTTCAACACCTGCAGCAAGAATCGAGTAGCCTGAAAGTAGTTTGTTTGCCGCGGTGTGGGCTCACACAAAGCATACATCCCTCTTTCCATCATATAAGATTTGAAGGTAGGAACCAAGATTATGTATAGTAGGAGCCGATACCTGAAATACTGGGGTGTGGGGAAGTGACATGTGCAATTATCGCCGCCGTATAGGGATATCCTGAACTAGCACCAACAGATAGCGCACGTGTACTTTGAGGGATGCGCTTTGCGTGTGCATTTGTTTTCTGGTATATGAACATTGAGAATTTACGTAGTGTATTAGTGCATTAAATACTCTTAAAAAGAACTCAAAATGTCCAATTTTGTTGTATTCCTATTCGTGTTAGCTTAGATTATATTCAGTACTTCTAGGAGTCTCGGAAGTTTACGCCTGCAGCAAACTCTCGATTAACTGGGATGTTTATTATCCAGGACGATCCATAGTGAAATCCATTTCGTGAATAATGTTTTTAACGTGCTGTAGACTAATTATTAAAACCATGTTTTTACTTCAAATTTTTAAAACCATCCTACATAGTATTCAAAACTGCATGTTCTTAACCTACAAAACTCACGAATAATCGTGATACTACTACGATCATATTACATCATCTTATCAAACATTGCATTTGATCTTTCTTCAACTAGAAAAAAAATACGAGGAATTCAATCTCGATAGTCCCTTCCCTATAAAAAGAAAAACACATTAGTGGCTGCATATCCTGTTTTGGCGTAAGGTACTTACAATACTAATTATTAAAGAGGTAAAAGTTCCTAGTTTTATTTATTTATTTTATTCGTACACCTCGTTCTCAAAGTTCTCGTTTAGGTTCATGAACATTCAATTTACTCGTATCTATATTCTGCTTAATGCAGATTTCCTCATCCATCTCTTAAGGGGAATCGCTCAGTATTATAAAAGTTTACGCTATTATTTACGGTAAATTAAATTAAATTAAATTAAATTAAATTAAATTTTGAGGTAAGAAAATACTGAATTATATTAAGGTTATACAAAATAATTATAAATATAATTTTGACACGCACAGAAAACCAACAAGCGGGAGAACGTAATCAACTGTAGCATATGACATAACATAGCCCTACAACATGTTGCGCCGCATGGAACGCTCGTGCCATCTAACGGTAAAACTTCGCATAAGATATCCCTATTACAGGAGAGTCACAGTACGCATGAAGTAGTACCGTCATTTCCCATAACTATGGTCCTGGAACTCAACTATGGTCCATTCAAATTTTGTAGTCCCTAACGTAGTACCTCGTTTATCTATATTTTTGCTGTACTGTAGCTTGAAGTCAAGTCACTGCAGCTATCTACGAACGGTCTATGTTACTTCTACAATGTTCTTTGAATGGTTATATCGTGGATCATAGTTGTGTTCCAGGACCATAGTTATGGGAAATGACGGTATCTTCTTTCAGATCTAAAACCCATTTGTCAGTTTCATAATCTGCTATTCAACGGTTTAAAATAAATGGATTCGCGGAGGGATTCAGTGGGTGCTTATCTACAGTCATAGATTACAGAAACAATGGAATATTATCCTTGACGTAGAAACCTCCTGGAGTGACTGAACTGTCAACAAGAAGAAACCGGGATTTCTCCTAGTAAAAAACATAACTGCCTATTATTATTATTATTATTATTATTATTATTATTATTATTATTATTATTATTATTATTATTATTATTATTATTATTATGTATTTTACCAAGTACTTCACGTGATCGAGGAATGTTGTGTTCAAAGGCAACTCGTTTTTTGAACCCTTAATTTTATTACAAAGTAGTCAAATAAAATAAATCTTTTCGATGTTCTTAGAGTTAAAAGTACAGGTACCATTAAAATATGTAACTTACAGCGACTGATTGAGTGTAATCCCAAAAAGCGTGAAGTCCATTTTTATGAAAGGATCAGACTAGTTTTTGTATCCACCGGTCTATGGACTGAGCGAGCTTGGAAGTCACATGCACAATAACACAAACTTCTAGACAAGGATTGGCGTTGGTTTGGAAGAAAACAAGCTTAAAATATGATAGAAGTGTCAAACGTAATCACACATACGTATAAATTAATCATAAAAATGGCCAAGTGATCACACTCTTCAATTACTTCATTAAAATTAGTTGCTGCAATAAATAAACGGGGTCGGGCCTCGGTAGCGTAGTCGGTATAGCGCTGGCCTTCTATGCTCGAGGTTGCGGGTTCGATCCCGGCCCAGATCGATAGCATTTAAGTGTGTTTAAATGCGACATGCTCATGTTACTAGATTTACTGGCATGTAAAAGAACTTCTGCGGGACAAAATTCCGGCACACCGGCGACGCTGATGTAACCTCTGCAGTTGCGAGCGTCGCTAAATAAATCATAATTTAATTTTTTTTTTAAATAAACGGAAAAGCAAGTTGATGCTTCAGCACTATCCGCAAACTAAGTATATTTATACAGGGACATCATTTTATTTTTACTTCAATTTTTATTTTACCTGAGTTTTTGAATGTACTTCACTCCCACCCCTTCTACTAAGGAAGTTCCAACTCCACACAGAACCAAGACCGCAGATAGTAAGCAGTACTGAGTTACTGAGTATAGTACGTTCCAGAAATATGTTCGCGTTTTCCAGTGACGAAAGAGCTTTCAATATTGAATCATATTTTCGCACAGGTACTGTCCGTTTGCCTACGTCGTATCCCAATTTTCCCCACCTGCTTCTGCTCGCCTCTCTGTGAAAGCAGGACTGTCTTAGCTCTTTTCTGAAAACATTAATTTCTGTTAGGAATTGGACGTTTAAGTAATATTATACAACTGTTTAAAATAACTTAAATAAAAGAGCCTCGTTAAGTAATTAACTGTCACATGATTTCCCCTCCTTTCTACGATCCTGCGGCATAACCACTTGGACGGACAGTAGATAGCATGTCTGAGTAATTTTATCTGTGCGGGTCGGGCAGAAGTGAAGATTGAATTTACAGTACGTAAGGTACTCTTTTATAGAGTAGGTACAGAATTATTTCAACATGAGTTACTAGTACGAAGGACGAAACTGGCAATTGGAATTAGATGCTATAGTCCATAGTGCGATAATATGCTTGTATCGAAATGAACGACCACCATTTTCAAAAATGTGTTTAAATATCCATATTATGATTATTTTTCAATTTAACTTCATTCTCTATATTGTACGCTAATGTGCTGTAGACAGTATAATTAATATACACTGCATAATGAATACGTTCGCATGGCTAACTCAGTTCGTGAGTAAAAACACTTATTCTTAATACAGTACTGTATAAAGATTAAACAAAACCTAATGAAAATTATCGAACTCAAAATCGCGATATTTCCTAGTTTACGTAAATGGATGAACTACTTTTCTTCCCTCTTATATCTAGTAGAGTGATTTGTTTGTGTTTTACGCCAGTATCATCGAACTACAATCGTGGAAAGGGTAGCAATCTGTGTTTCCGGTTCTCTACAGGTATATCCAGGTTAATATTAAAAATGTTAGTAAAAATAAAATGATGTCCCTGTATATTTATTGAGAAAGACATTCTAACGTTTTTAAGAAATCAATAAACAAATTATGAGGAAAGACTGGAAATCAATACATGAAAAAAAAACAGGAGAGAATATCGAAGTGGCAAATGGAGTGTAACTACTCCAGTATTAACATAACAGTAGGCCTCCGCATCATACATTGCAGCTTGCACTGCTCATAAATTATCCATGAAGTGTGGAAGAAGATTACTACACACTACAAATATGCTTCTACGGAAGTTAAAAGCCAGCCGTCAAATTGGATTTGTGGCGGCGGCTGCTGCTGATGATAATGATAACCATTACTTTAGGTCTAGGTGAAGCCATTCTAGAGATATATTTTATATGGTTGTATGCTGAATAATAATTAACTGTAAAACAAAATACATTTCTGACCCCCTAGAAGCTTCCTAATTCTATTATTGTGATGTAACGAAGTACAGACGATATTTCCGTGCAGGAATTCTGCGTTATCATATGACGAATGATGGGTAGAGCGGAGAAAAATTCTCTCCGGCATCGGGACTCGAATCCGGGTTTTCAGCTCTACGTGTTGACGCTTCATCCACTAAGCCACACCGGATTCCAGTCCCGATACCGGATTGAATCCCTCTCAGTTTTCCTTTTTTGGCCACCCTCATGCACTGTATCACAGATGCGTGGAAGTGGCACTATGTGCAGAGGTGCACTCATTACGAGTGACTGAGTGGCCGGGATCCGATGGAATGAGCGCCGTCTTAAATCACGAAGTGATTATTTTACGCATATCATATGCTTATGATGTACCGAAGTACATATGATATTTTCATGCAGGAAGTCTGCGTTATCATATGATGAATGATTCCGGGGTTAGAGTCCCGGTGCCGGAGAAAATTTTTCTCCGCTCCACCCATCATTCATTCCTAATTCTAAATAAGATGCTACAGTAACTTTCAGACTAATAGTAATGACAACTACTGTAGAAAATACCACTCGTAATGAACACACGAACTGCTTTGTTTACTAACAAACTGCAGGCATGAAATCATGTTCTCCATGAAGACTGTGTTCCAATACAGATATACAGGACAACTATTTGGTGCTAAGACCGGTACTTGTCTAACAACTATTATCACTTAAAGTAAAGAAATAATAAAGTATAGAGGAACATACAACATAAAAATCAACGACGAACCAGTGAAGCGTACTAGGTCCTCGTTACTTATTGAATAGTAGAGTGGTTTATAAGATACTAAAAATAACAGACTTGGAACAAGATATTATGATAAAATTTTAGCTACTGTTTAAATACCACTGAGCAGTGCAGCGATTTTTAAGATATTAAAAATAATGCACTCAGAACAAAGGTATCACGATAAAATATTCACTACATACTGTTTAAATACCAGTCAGAAGTGTAGCGGTTTTTAGAATATTAAAAATAACAATCAGAATAAAGATATCAGGTTAAAATGTTCACTACCGTAAAACGGGGTGACATGATACGCTGGGGGGATTTGATACATTTTGTAAGTTATGTTTCGGAACGAAACAAAACGCATCAAGTCCCTCCAGTGTATAAAGTCACCCCGTTTTATACAATGGGGGACTTGCAGCGTTTTGTAGGTTGACGTTTCGAAACGAAACATCAACCTACAAAACGTATCAAGTCCCCCCCCCCCCAGCGTATCAAGTCACCCCGTTTTACGGCACTGTTTAAATACCAATGAGTAGTAAAGCGGTTTTTAAGATATTAAAAATAGTAGACTCAGAAAAAAAAAAGATATCACGATAAAATGTTTACTATTGTTTAAACACCAATTTGTGCAGCGGTTTTTAAGATACTGAAAATAACAGACTTAAAATAAAGATATCACGATACAATTTTCACTATCTACTGTTTAAATACCACTAAGCCGTGCAGCTATTTTTTAAATATTAAAAATAACGGACTCAGAAAAAAAGATATCACAATAAAATTTTCACTACTGTATTCTTCAAGCAAACTTATAATTTTTGGTACCACACAAAAATATATCAAAATCCTCAAAATTTGTCAAAACACAGCAGCATGTCCCTTAATCATACGATCAACAACACGAAGCCAATGCACAAGACTAAAAATGTGACGGGACATTAATTTAAAAAGTGTATCAAAATACAAAATTAGCAATACCATGCTGTAAGAAAATGTAACTGATGAATCCAAAATGAAGCAACTGTAAATACGACACAAGATAGTTACTTCACGCGAAAATCGGAGGAGGAGGAGGAGGTGGTGGTGGTGGTGGTGGTGGTGGTGGTGGTAATGCAATATGTTTAAATATTTTCTTCGAAAAAGAAATTGAAGGTGGCCAAAGTTCATTCTAAATCCAAATACATTTGATACCAAATACTTTCGATACGCTATTTCCAAAAGTTAACCAAAGTAAAATTCTATCCTCAGCAATTCTTTTATGCCAGTTAGCCAATTAAGAATCGATGCAATAATGAGTGGCAACAAAACAGCTATGAACTGAGAAATGGGAATAGGGTCTAGCTTTGTCAACCGAAAATTTCTCATGAGCTAGTGAGGTTAAACCATTTTTAAAATGTCATGTCACAGATACGGTTGGCCCACATAAGGTGTTCCCGAATATCATGTTCTTATGGGACATTAAATTTCTATTAAATTCATTTATAGGCACCTCGCCCCTTAAGTTCCACACCTAAGACCAATAACCCCACACGTACTTTCTTTTTATTCACAAGATGAGTAAAGAGAAAGTAAGCGTTGAGGTATCAGAATCACGATGGTGTAATGGAAGGCGTTAACACACACTTGAGGGCATTACACCTAGTGCTCCAATTCATGTCCCTATAGTATCTAATCTAATTTTGTTCTTTCTACGAAACAATGAATTTGCATAACAACGTAATGTTTAGAAGTGATAACCCATGTAAAGATAATAGTTAATGTTTGCCTCTTCCTTTTACTTCACGTACAAGAAGTAGGTAAATGTAAAATATGGGACTCGCTATTTTAAATACAAATTATAATTCAAAAGATATGTATTAAACATATTCACTGAAAGAAAGAAAGAAAGAAAGAAAGAAAGAAAGAAAGACAGAAAGAAAGAAAGAAAGAAAGCAAGAAAGAAAGAAAGGAAAAGAAAAAGAAGAAATAAAAAAGAAAAAAAGAAAGACAGAAAAAATCATTTGCGGCCAGGAATAACATAGCCACCTATTTGTCAATTTCTTTTCTTTTCTTTCTTTGCTTCTTTCTTTCTCGTTTCTACAAGAAAGGTGTCTTGTTTATTGATATTTTGGATACATAGACCTACAGTATATCAATGCTGAGCGTTACTATGAAAACCTATGAATTTGAACGATTCAAGAATAGATTTCTAATCAAGCCTTCTGCACGTACACCAAGTCGTACAGCAGCAACAACCCATTCATTTCTTCCCTGGGTAACTACAACCCTGCTTTAGATAAACACAAAAGACCTAAGAGCGTACTCCACCCTCTAGCTTGGAACGACAACGTACAAGACGCAAATCAAATTGAACACTAAACAGCAACATGACTCGACAGACAGACATAAGTATACTAAATGCACTAATGCTATTTCTCTGTTTCAGGGTCTGTTGGTTGCATAGATGTATTGTAAATGTTTTATTGTAAATAATTTTTATGGATTTTTAATGTATTTGTATTTTCAATTATGATTAAAAGCCAACCTTCCACCTCAATACATACATATCCCAATGAAGCCAAATGGCTTGTCGTCAGCACGACACCTTATCCTGCTCAAGGTTTTCCTTGGTTTCCATTGAGTAATAAGACAAATGTCGGGATGAGCCCTAAAAGAAATGGGCCACGGACCATTTCCCTTCCCCCACTATTTCTCTTCTACTATCACAAAGAAATTGCTAATTTCTTAGGTAATCCTGTAATATGATAATGGCGGAAAATAAATATATTGTAAGTTCACAGGGCTAACGGCTTCGAAGCTGGGTACCTGGTTCTAATGAAGTGCATTGGTAGCAATCTAAAACATGGGGGCATGAGATAGTTAATCTGCCAGCCACAATAAATTCACTTCAATTAAATTCCCCAATGTAAAAAAAAAAATGAAAACCTAACAAAATTGCGGCGGGCTATGGTAACTTGAAAACCGAGGAGTGTTCTCTTTCAGTTACGAATTTCTATATTTTGTGTACAGAGACTGAGATACCTACACATTGCATCAAAGAGTTAAACCCCCATGTTTTATGTAGAGTGAATGTGGAGTAAATGCACGACAATTTATCAGAATTACGTACTGTCAGATTGGCAAAAATTACTAGTTTTTTTCTGCATAATTTCCATCGGAACACAGCTAACAACTCTCCAGGTCAAACTAAGGAATTTCTATGATTCTGATCCCAATGCACAAGGAATAATTATGTAAACTGTATCACCCTGTTAGAAAACCAGGCTACATAATGTCCGAATCCAAAATATTTAGGTCTGGAAGGCGACCAATGACAGTGTGTACTTGTTAACAGATTCTTGCTCCAAGTACATCAACAAAGTAATGTAAACAGAAATAAATAAAGCACAAAAAATCAAACCACTACTAGACACATTGGCAAGATTTCAGCCGTTCATGTCTGTTCAATGGGTGGGTGAGTCTGCTAACAGTAGATAACAGAGTATTTCTAGATCCAGTGGTAGACCGTAATAAACTTAGCAAGCGCTTATTTCTATCGTATGTTCTTTTTAGCCTACATTCCGCATTGCATAAAGGAAATATTGGCTCTAGCTTCACAACAGTCACTAAACGCCTATCAACAAGTAAGTTTCAATCAAATTTAATACCGTACTTTCGGGTATTCGATGTATTTCCGTGTATTGAACGGTAGTGTTGCCTGCATACTACCATATAGTCGAAAGGATGAATTACGAATAATTATTTCTTCGGCATGCCTTATCAGAAATTTCAAACTTCCAACAAACTAACAAGCACTTACATACAAAGGATAAACTTTATTTGTGAATATTCACATTGATCAATATTCCTATGACTATTACACTTTTACTACGTCATAATACTTTTGAACAATAAAACGGTACGAAAAGATGTGCTTCAACCAATCATGGCTCTTTATCGCTACAATTTTATCACTTCCCTAGCATTTATTTTTATCACTTCCCCAGCATGTTTCCTTCTTTGCCAACATTTCAAACTGCAAATTCTTTACGGTACTATAAAACATGCTTTGCGATCATCATTTGTTTACCGCATAGATAGTCAACTGAAAATGGCGGCTCCGTTTTGGTGAAGCTAACATTAGCGAAATAAGAATTTTTGTACGTCAATATTTTATTGTATTAGAGTACTTTATTTCTTCTAATCTTTATATAATTTCTTCTAATCGTGTACTGTACTCCAACCAGGAGAAAGTCTCAGGGGAATGAGACGCAGCGGGGTAATGCTGTGAATGAATGATGATGTCATAAGGTCGCACACGTGGGTACACGCATCTTCATTGGCTAACTCTCAAAGCACAAACGATAACACTGATACACACATACTTATACTACCCTAGTTACAAAATTAGATCACGGTTAATTTCCTGGTCTTTTAATCCCTCCATACAGGAAATAACATATGCAGGAGAGCGCATGTTTTTAAACTGACGTTATAACGGTAATATTATCTATCTACTTCGCTCCAATAGACGACGCAATAGTAAGCACATTCCTTTCACGGTTAATCTCCTGGTTGGAGAACAGTAATAGTCAATTAAATCCACTCGAGTTTTGATTTTCTCTAGATAAATCAAAACCTCTAATGAGATTACTGTTGATAAAAGCTAATCTCTCCAAAGGGCCCAATCTCTAAATACACCAATAATAATAATAATAATAATAATAATAATAATAATAATAGTAATAATAATAATAGTAGTAGTAATAATAATAATAATAATAATAATAATAATAATAATAATAATAATAATAATAATAATAATAATGTATCTGAAACTTATTACTGGGTATATGCATCATTTCGACAAGTCTCATCGGTTTGGTAATTTGTTCCGTTTGTTGTCTATCAATATTTAAGGACGCTGTATCAACTACTAGGTTATTTAGCGTCGATGAAATTGGTGACAGCGAGATAGCATTTGGCAAGATGAGGCCGATGATTCGCTATTATATTCCCTGACATTTGCCTTAGAGTTGGGGAATTGTAGCTAATCAAGAATCAGTCGAGATCAGCAGGCAGTCGTACTTACGCATGAGCTACACCACGCCAGTGGCTTTATATGACTTGTTTATTTCTGGATAATGAATGGAAAGATAGATGAGACTGTGATAAGAAAGTAGCCCGAGAAAACTTGCCTGAGTAGTCTTTGTCCATCAATTCACTAGTATTCGCCCAGATTTGAATTCTGAATTTGAACGTAAAATAGACGCTCTAGGCGTTCGGCTAACAGTATGCCATTAGTAACAATAATTATATTTTTTTTTTCAGCAGCCTGAGCAATGATTTCAGTAAAATACGCGAACTGCGCGATAAAATTGTAACAATTTCTGTACCTGCCACACTCAAGATCAGAACACTAGAGCAACTTCACCACACTATGGGGCATTGCAAGAACACCGCTACGAAGGACAAAACGAGACAAACTGGCTTAGGGTGAGTATTCCATGACGTGTTTTCATATGACCCTTCTGCAGACCTGGCTTACATATACGCATTGCTTCAGCAGCTGCAGATGGCGAGGACGCAGGTGCTGTAGTTCCCAATAGAGTTTCTTAGCAACACGTACAAAGACTACAGTGCCACTCACCTTCGTTCTGAACAGGTGTGAAACTCTGTTCGAGTGCAATGCAAGACCTCATTCATGATTCAGTCTTTATTCCCAAGAACCCCGTTCTTGATTAGAATCTGCCCTTCGCTAAACTTCATTTGCAAACAACTTAAGATCGAGTCTTAGGCGGAACCCGTTTCGAGTAGTACACTAATCAAATTCGCTGGAATCAGATATGTAATTGTCCCAAAAAGTTGACTTTTCCCATAACTGTTCGTATTGGCTTACACGTTATCACCTCTTGCCTACATTGCGACCCCTCACCAAATGGACTACAGCTAAATTTCCTGAATAACCTATATGCTTTTCTATGTAAAGCATACGATAGCATTCCTTTAAAAATATGGGAGGTAGATAGCACTAGTTAACCAATTCCACAAATGGTACAGAATTTATATAAAAGTATATCAACTTGTATCTAACAAGAAAAATTTTAGTAAGCAAAGGTATGAGATGAGGTCCTGTATCCCGCGCCAACTTTATTCAAAACTTATCCAGAACAAGCACTAAAATATTAGAAAGCAAATTGCAAATCTATGGGCGTTAAAAGAACAAGAAATAATATAGTCGTTATATTTTGCATATGGTCAAATAGTTACTCTTATCACAAAGATATGAAGATGATGAAGACATGATGAGAAAACTGACTGAAGAATGCGAAAAATGGGGGGAGGGTTGAAAGTAAATACTGATAAAATTAATAGTATAATATGTGAATAGGAGGAACTCAGCAAAACCTGATACTAGATGTCAGATTATTATAAACTATGAAAATTATAACTATTTAGGAAAGCTAATTAGTAAGAACTGGGGAATTAAAAAGAAAATTCAGAATACAAAATGTACAAAGAAGAAATGCAATATGATTAATAAATTGTCTTTTTATGGAATTAAGGACATACCGGTAACTAAAAGGTGGGGAAGAAGGAAATATTGACGAAATGATTAAAAAATAATGAAATATGGATCTGAAATTTGGAAAATAAAGACGCACAAGAAAATACAGCTTTTTGGTAACTGAAATGGACTTTTGGAGACAGGCAAAGAGGACATTAAGAATACAGAGTTAGAAATGGGAGGGTGGAAATACGGGAAGAGATGGAGTGTGTGTTGTAATTATTATTATTACCATCTTCTTTGAAAGCAGTGTGGCTTCTATTCTTTATGTTGAACACGCCTGTTCAAGATTCTCAATCACCATCTTTTCACATCGTAACTTTTTGCGCACGTGATCATCTAGTGTCCTTTGTGCCAATTAGCTCTAATTAATTTAACAATGTATTAAGTAAAAAAAAATTCCCAGTAGAAACATTTTTATATTTTAAGAGATAATTTATGTACCAGAGTATTCTGAAGTAATTTTAAAAAGGCAATAATCATGTAAATTTACAATACTGTAGTCCAGTGGTCATCAGAACATGCACTCCCCTCGAGCTAGCGTCTCTTAACCGCGGACGAGACACTGCCCAGCATGCATTCGTGGCTGCTGGCGGGTATGTAGTCTCCCTATCTCTTGTGCATTTTTATTTTAGTAGGTTATTTTACGACGCTTTATCAACAGCGTAGGTTATTTAGCGTCTGAATGAGATGGTGATAATGCTGGTGAAATGAGTCCGGGGTCCAACACCGAAAGTTGCCCAGCATTTGCTCATATTGGGTTGAGGAAAAACCCCGGAAAAAACCTCAACCAGGTAACTTGCCCCGACCGAGAATCGAACCCGGGCCACCTGGTTTCGCGGCTAGACGCGCTAACCGTTACTCCACAGGTGTGGACTCTCTTGTGCATGACGGAGCATATTTCCTTACCCTCCGTGCACACTACCCATTTCAGCGAGTCCTGACGACCACTGCTCTAGTCCATTCACCAAAAGAGACTGGATGTTTGGAAATGTTTCTTCCATTAGAGTAACGAAGAAGTTGTAGACAAATTTTCAATTTTTATTGATTTAATCCATCTGTAAAAATATCTGCACTTACAGTATATCATAAGACCATAACACTCTGAATGGATATACCCAGGCATAACAATTCTATGGCAGGTAGAGAGCAATGAACAGGAAGATACGTTCATTCATTATAATGTTCTGTACAAGGGTAGGTCTTACACTGCAAACCCAGCATTCTCCCAATATTTCCTATTTTCCGCCTTCTTCTTAGCCCCCGCATACGATCCATGGTATCGTAATGGTGTCTATCATCTGATATCTTCTTCTGCACCGAACTTCTCTTCCGTTCACAATTTCTTCCAGTGCATTCGTCAGTAGGCGCAATCACCCTGCAAATTTATTTTTTCCTCTTCTACTTCGTCGTAATGAAATAGTTAAACAAACTTCAAGATTAGATATTTTTCATTAAAAAGAAAGGAATGTCAACTACGCGGTATTTCCCACCATTTTTCTTTAGCCGATTCGGAAACGAGTTTCTTATCTAGTATAACAGAAATTCCAATTTAGGATATTCAAGTGTCCAGACGCTGAAACTCAGTGAGCTGCTCTTGCACTTAAGATAATGACAAACATCCCTTGAAACCAATTCCTTCACGGCTCGCTGATGAAACACAAGGTTGCTCAGCGCGTCCCCTTTCAATCATCAGGGCAATCACCACATCCGCAACAAAGAGGAACAAATAGCCATACAAGATAGAGGAGGTAACGAATGGCAACAATATCAAGAACGTACTGTCATTATCTGAACAGCTCTTAATGTTTTCTAAGGCTTCAGTCTAGCGAAACACAGACGATCCTATCAAAGAAGAATTATGAAAGGGTTGTCGCCAGGCTAATAAACTTATTACAGTATAAAGTTCTGTGAAGCTATAGTTAAATACTTTCAGTGGCGTCGCTGCTAGGGAAAAGGAAGCAAAGGTTTCATCAGAATAAGAAAAAGCTACAAGATACTAAAACGCAACTTTAACACGAACTGGAAGTCTCAGTCTGAATTCCGTAAAATGTTGCATAGTTAGTCAAAAAATCAGTGAGCATTATAAATGTTATACGATGAAAGAGTAATGGAACGGAGAAAAATTCTCTCCGGCGCCAGGATTTGAACCCGGGTTTTCAGCTCTACGTGCTGATGCTTTATCCACTAAGCCACACCGGATACCCACCCCGGCGCCGGACAGAATCGTCTCAGATTAAGTTCCAACTCTTGGGTTCCCTCTAGTGGCCGCCCTCTGCACTACGTCATATATGTCTATGAACGTAGGACTGAAGTCCACACATGTGCTGAGGTGCACTCGTTATGAGTGACTAGTTGGCCGGGATCCGACGGAATAAGCGCCGTCTTAAATCACGAAGTGATTTACGCATATCATATATATTATTTTTAATGTACCGAAGTACATATTATGATATTTCCATGCAGATATTCTGAGTCATCATATGATGAAAGAGTAATGGAAATATCATATGTACTTCGGTACATTAAAAATAATATATATGATATGCGTAAATCACTTCGTGATTTAAGACTGCGCTTATTCCGTCGGATCCCGGCCAACTAGTCACTCATAACGAGTGCACCTCAGCACATGTGTGGACTTCAGTCCTACGTTCATAGACATCTATGACGTAGTGCAGAGGGCGGCCACTAGAGGGAACCCAAGAGTTGGAACTTAATCTGAGACGATTCTGTCCGGCGCCGGGATGGGTATCCGGTGTGGCTTTGTGGATAAAGCATCAGCACGTAGAGCTGAAAACCCGGGTTCAAATCCCGGCGCCGGAGAGAATTTTTCTCCGTTCCATTACTCTTTCATCGTATGATGACGCAGAATATCTGCATGGAAATATCATATGTACGTCGGTACATTAAAAATAATATATATTATAAATGTTGTTTAGTATCGTTCGGCTCTTACGAAATAGTACGATGTTCGCCTAAGACAGCGTTGTCAGACAGAGACTAAACGGAGCGGAGCGCTCCACTATGACTCGTTGCGTGCTCCGCTGTTTCCACAGACATAAGCAAGTTCAAGCACCGACTACACTCTCTAGCTCCACAACCGGTTTTAGAGCTTACAACTCTGACACTACTGGCCTAAGACCTAGAACAAAACACCGGCGTATCTAGATACGAACTCAAGTACTGTGTATTAATCAGATATTTCATTTTTCATTTCATTTATTATATTCCATAGATCTTACATTAGCAATGAAACTTTAAGATGTGGAACAAGTCAAAATTTTACAAGATTACAATTGCAATTTTTACAGTTTCTTTTAACAATTTTCAATTTCAATTTTTTTTTACAATTTTTTTGCGAGATGTAGTGAGAACACGTGAGGCCGAGGATTCGCCAACAGATTACCTGGCATTTGCCTTATGGTTGGGGAAAACTTCCGAAAAACCCAACCAGGTAATCAGGCCAAACGGGGTTGAAGTGAGGTGAGACCGAGGATTCACCAAAGATTACCCGGCATCAGTCCCTCGGCTGGAGAAAACCTCGGAACAAACCAACAAATCAGACCAAACGGGGATCCCGGCCAAGTCCGAGCGCAGTTCCGGATCAACATACCGGCGAGTCTGCCGACTAAGCTACATTGGTGGCTCAACTAAAAGTATACAGTACATAGCCAATCAGATTATTAAATTTACAAACCGGAACAATTATTCATCAGCTAAGCTATAAAATATAATACATAGCAAGTAAGTTAATTCGATTTAATAGCATAAAGAATTCAATCAGTTGATATATCATGCAAATTACTTCAAATTACAAGCATAAACAATTCCTCAGTTAAGCTATATAGATTACTATTCAATTTACAGCATATACAATTCATCAGCCAAAGTATACAAACATATTATTAAAGAGTCCTCTGAAGTTAAGAGTCCTCTGAAGTTAAGTATTTAGGCATAATTTTCGATAATCACTTAAAATGGAACCAACACATTACCTTTGTAATAAATTACGTAAAATAGTATATTATTTTGTTTTATTGAGGAATTACTTGTCAATAAGTTTATTACGTACAATATATTTAACTTTATTTCAATCGGTAACTATGTATGGAATTATAGGTTGGGGTAGCTCATTTAAATCCAATTTTAATCCACTGTATTTATTACAGAAGAAAATAATTAAAATATGTCTTCATAAACCTATTGATTTTCCATCTCAAAATTTGTTTCTAGACTTTAATGTACTTAACGTAAGACAAATGTATTACATTGTATTAATAAAATTCATACATAAAAATCGAAATAATTTTGAATTGTATTCTCATAGTTATGAAACAAAAGGTATGAATTCTTTAAGATTGTTTGAACCAAAATGCAACACTGTTACAGTATTCAATCATAGTAGTAATTTAGGCCCAAGAATATATAACAAATTTATATTTAAATATCCTAATCTTGTCAATTCGAATAGTTCTAGTATCAAATTTATAAAGTTATGTACCGGTATGGATTTTATAAAAATTGAAAAATTGTAAATTTAAATTTATATACTATAATTGAAAATTGTATTGTATAATTATTAATTATAATTGCATTGTATAATTATTAATTTCAATTCAGGAATCCGCCCCTGAGCACGAGTTCTACTCTTTCAGGGGCGAGTTAAAGTTTCTCTGTATATTTTATATTTTATGTTACAATTATTAGCAAAATAATAAATAAATATATATATAAAAATAAATAAATATACAATACATAGTAAACAGCTTAATTCAATTTACAAGCACATTTTCGTTAAGCTATGCAAAATTTTACAATTCATATCTAGTAGATTAATTCAATTTATAATCATAAACAAGTCACCAGTTGAGCTATACAGACTAAATCATAAATCATATTAAAAGCCTCGTTTACGACGGTGTAGACACAGAAATACATTTAGCTGGGATACTTCCAGCATTTGATGTGTTTCGGGAAATGGCTGTGATATCTGAGAGGTTGAGTTAGTTTCCTTCAACGACGCAATGTCTGCACGGCCGCCAGTCCCAACAACCTTTGGTGTAACACAAAATTGAGTTCATATAATCTTTGCCCACTTGAATTTTTTGCACTAATTACTATACTGCACTGATATGTTGTCCATCATGTACTTCCTGACGATCACGGCTTATATTGACTGTACGTAAAGATTAATTTTTGGTCCTACAGAATATATCTGTTATGGTAACAATGATTATTAGAGAAAAATTCGCTCCGGCACCCAGGATCGAACCCAGGTCCTTGGTTCTATGTACCAAGTGCTCTAACTATTGAGTTACGCCGAAGTTCAATCCACAGCACCGGATCAAATCCCCCTCCTCTAGTGTTTTTCCCTTTGTGGCTTGACTCCAAGTTCGACATATTATGTTAACATATATTAAGTAGAGGACGGGAATTACAAGTTTACTTTTAAAGACGGAAATTACTGGGAAAAGAATTAAAACTATAGGCAATAACGAAGATATGAAGTCATTAAAAACACAACATGGTCAGTTATTATTCCCCGCACATGTCGGAAGCAAATGGAGGGCGCGAAGAATTTGTTTCAGACAGTGATAGCAGTATATATTACAAAGTATGATCTATTCACGATATCGCAGATACAACCAGTTGATCTGTTCTGTTGGATAATCACACTTCCGGCCTCCGAAAAGTATGACAAATGTCATGGTTTTGAACGTACGGCCTTGCTTGACCTTACAGTTATTTTATTGATGTCAACTAGAAAGTGAAGAGTTTCAAACAATACTAACGCTCTATCAATGGATGCAGAAAACGTAAGGAACGATACAGTGGATGTGAAAAATAATGCATACAAAATTGTTCTTGGTATATTAATACATGTATTTATATTCCATCTCTGCTTCCGTATCATCTATACAGAATTCACATATAAATTTTTGGAAACCATTGGTTTAAATTTTGCAACCATCAATAAACTTGTCATTCGAATATTAAAGGATTCAGTTCAAACTCTCAATCACCATTTATATTCTAATTGTAATTAAACTGTTAACAATTCAGTTAGGCCTATATATTCACAATGTATAACGGAATGTTGACTTTCTGGATCTTTTGGTCACCCCCGATGTAGGAGATGTTTTTAAATTGTTGTTGCTGCTGTTACCACCACCAAAACCACCACCACCACCACAAATACCACCACGACCACGACCACCAAGGTTGAACTATAAAAAACACGAGAATGACTCATTTCCCCTTCTCAGACAGATAATAACAAAGGTTTGTGGCTTAAAAAATAAAAAACTGGTACTATAATTGATTTTTTACATGTTTTGAAGCATGCATGCATAAGAGAAAACATAGTCAAACGCAGAAGAAAAAATACGAGAATCAGTGAAAGTGAATTATAGTTCCTCCACCTTGCTATGTTGGCAAATTTATAAATCACGACCGTGTTTACAAACAAAACCCGGTCCAAGGCCAATGTTTACCAATGTGAAGTACAGTTAGAAAGACCTCTTTATCTGATACCTGTAGTACAGAGAAAAAAATTACTTCACAAAGAATTTGTTGTTATTACTTCTTATTGAAACAATGTATCAGTTTCATCTTATGGTCAACGCAAGATAACCTCACTTAGTGTAACTTCTCCGGTAGGATCCTATTAAATCAGTCTCTCTCCTTGTCAGTCATCCTGAATTGAACCCAGACACTCTAAGCTTTATTTTTTATACTCTGCGCCAAGTCGCGTTCACACTCTGACAACTGCGAGTCAGCTATATAACACTGATGTCTTAAAGTTTGGTTTTGAGAACACAAACCGTACTGTATTCTAATTAATTTCTTAGAAGTATTGCAACCATTTCGATGGCCCAGAACCAGACTGTTCCAAGTCCATTTTACTATTTTTTTTTTTTTCAAGAGAGCTATTTAAAGCTCTTGACATTCAAAGCTTCATGAAACAATTTAGAATAGCTTCATAGCAACCTTATGGAGGGGAATATTTACAATTTTGTTCGATTCATATATGGAGACAAGAACTGGAACACAATGAAAAACACACCGATTTCTTTCTTATAAAAAGTTGGACTTAGAACAGTGTGGTTCTCAGCCATCGATATGTTGAAGCCCAAGAACTTCACAAGTCATCGTAAAAGCCTTAACTCGTACCTAATGTATTATTCTTATCCGAAGCTGGAAGTACGCTGAACTTCTGTCAACACAGTACGTGGGGTCTTAAAGCTTTGTGACAATATGATAATGAAGAAGCAGGTTCCAAAGAAAGATAACCGCTGTAAACAACAGCTTTAGATCCGTCACATCTGCAGGCAATGTGAAAGGAAATGAAGGAAAAAAATTCATTGTAATGCAAAGGTTGAGAACGCAAAACAGTTATTTTCTTTCAACATGTGAGGATATTTAGAACACAGCCTTTTCCCCATATTTTTCTTCAGGAAATAAGTCGCATCTTCCATAGACATGGGGTAAAAACTGTTAACAGTTATCTTACGTTTTCACAATAAAAAATGCTTCAAACCGTAACAGTTTCAGAAACGACGTAGGACCAACATTGCCCTCAGTGCAGTTTCGATGGTTGTCTCCTTTAAGCACCTGTTTCGCCGTACATATTCACAACAGGAACCCATTTACTATTCTACAGAACTGCATTATAGAGTGACCATCAGAACAGCTTTGATTATTCGCGGTGTACCCAACAATCAAACGCTACAGCCACTTATTATCGCCGCGGCCTCATGCTTAACATGCTGTTTCAGATGACAAGTACTGTTCGCTATCGCCACTGTAAAAAAAAAAACTCGTCCCGCAAGTGAAAACATTAATTCTGTGGTGTGGGTAAAGGGAGATAAGTCATAAAAATTGTGACGGTGTCGTGTATAGTTCCTGAGGTAGCTCAGTCGGTAAAGCATTCGTGCGCTAAGCGAAGGGTCCCGGGATAGATACCGGGCCCCGTAACAATTTTTCCTTGAAATTATTCAAACCTGCTTTTACAGGGAGCTACTACCTGAAAGCCAGATTTGCATACGTCATAAAATGAGTTTGGAGATAAATGAAAATTAAACTTCGAACACTTATTGAAAATAATTTTCTACACAAATGAAACACATCAACTGCTAGTATTCTTTTGATTTTGCACCCTCACTTGTATAATTTAACTTGTGTGTTCATCTGGGGAACAAAATTCCATATGCACAAAAAAATTACTTATCGCCCTTTACCCGAACACCACAAAATTAGTCTACAAATTGTAAAGTAATGTCTGAATTAAATTATTCGAAATTAGTAAATGCAAAGTCAACATTTCAAATTATGTTTTATTTAACGACGGTTATATCAGCGTCGCCGGTGTGCCGGAATTCTGTCCCGCAGCAGGAGTTCTTTTACATGCCAGTAAATCTACTGACATGAGCCTATCGCATTTAAGCACACCTGAATGCCATCAACCTGACCCGGGATCCAACCCGCAATCTCGGGCTCAAAAGGCCAGCATTATACCGACTGCGCCACCCATTCAAAGTTAGACGTTACTATAATTATATGACGGTTGGATAAAAGGTAATGCTAACATTGCTGCTGACATGTCAATGAACCTATGTAGTTGAATCGTGAACTTATATCCTATGTAATCGTTACGTATTTTATTTTTAACCCTTCTGAACTGCTGTGCCCATACATTGAAGAGAATTAAAACCGCGTGAAAAGAAAGGAAGCACTAATGTTTTTATTTTCTCTTTTGTTCACAGAAAATCGGGACACACATGGAATATCCGGGACGTAGAGCAACTCCAAAAATGTGTTTTATTCGAGTTAGATTCACTAGACTAAGGCCACTGGTACCATTCATGGTGGGTAAATGTTGCGTCTATCGTCTGTTATACTTTTCGGAATTATATCAGCAATAATATGAAATTGTATATGACGTGACTTTACACATATACTCATTACTGCTCATAATGAATGAGAGAAATAGTGTAAATGACATGAAGAAGAGAGCGTCGTTAGAAACCTACTCCATTTCAGAAATTGTGTGTGTGTGTGTGTGTGTGTGATTCGGGTTCCGCATGCTGCGGATAGATGGCAGAACTGTGACCCATTATCTAGTTGCACACCACTTCGGCGGGTTACGCTGTACATGTGTAGTATTTGTGCAGAGTTATGTCGTGTACTAAGGTGAGTGTGTTAGTGTAAGTGTCTGGAATGAGTGATGATGACGAAGATGAGGCAGGAAGAATGGGAAACCCGGTGCCGGCACGTAGCCTACTCCTGTCAAACAGCACCAAGGGGGCCGCCAGGCTTAACGTCCCCATCTTTCAGAAATTGTAAACATCATCATTTGTACTCCATAAGGTTTGAACATGGATTCCAGTCTTAAAGGTAACAAACTATCCATTCGGCTAACGTCTTATCTTTACATTAAAAGGTAACGAACAAAATTAATGGATGCTCAAAGAGCTCTGTAAAATCTTAAAACTATAATTAACGAAAACTTGTCAAAACGCATAGTTGCCCGTTGAGTATTACAAGAGGTCTGGAGAATCGTGAAAATGCGACCCACCACGCTGTAATGAACAGCATGACTAGCAAAACCTGGTGTATGCGAACTTGGGAAAATGAAGTCATTCAAATGACGCAAAACAAGCCACTCGTCTCGAACGAGCGGGCGGAACGGGCACAATGTCTGCTTACTTTGCAGCTGTGTCTAGAGCCAACTAATTTGTATTATTCCATCCTTTGTTATTCTCACATAATGTACACAAGTGAAATCATATATCTTTCGTCTGTCGCAGGGGTAACCACATTACAGTAGTGAAGTGACAGAGGAGCGACGTAAATGTGCGTCAATACAGCGTCAATTAATGTAAACATTTCCTCACACACAGACGAAAACATCATTCATGTACCAAACTGGTCGCACCTACAAATCACGGCCTTTCATACTCAAAAGGATATAAAATTAATATTCAATTACATAATGGCTCAAAACTGCAAATATAATATAATATACTCGTAAATATAAGACAATTTAATACAAATTAACTGAACATCTTTCTGCCATAGTAGAACTGCCTAAATGACAAAGAATATTACACAACATTACAATTTCTTGATACAATGGTTGTAACAGTAACAATGATTAAACCTGCTAATAGGGTAAAGTTGCCATTTCCGTGATACTCCTAATCCCGGTGATACTTTTTTTAAACTGAATGTCAGTCATAGCCATGGGTGGGCAACTCGTGGTCTCAAAATGTCAACAAAACCTCAGTGCAGGTAAAACGGACTCTGTACTAACTGTACTGTCTGTGTGCGGTTCTTTCAAGACACAAGTTCGATCGCGTCTGCAGTAAGTGGCGGCTCGTTTTAAGTGATCATTTCCCTTTAGTTACGAGTAAAAAGATATTTTTTATTAAGAAGAGAGGTAAAGCTTATATTCTATTACACTTTCTTATGCATGACATTTTATGTTACAAATAAACAGTGAAGGTTTTAGTAAAAAATATTGTATGCATCTGCTTTAGAACAGCTAAAAGTAAAAATGAGATATCAACAAGGTGAGACTGATATCAAATATCATTAGCACGTTGTGCGTGCGAGTTACAGAATTGCACGACATATAATCGACTAGCTAAGAACATTTATGTATAAATTTGAAATGTGGTAATATCATGTAGAACATAGACAACTTCATTTTCTTTGACTATAAACTATCTTGAAGAGTGATAAGAAAATCTTCTTATCAAATATAAGACCCTACTTCAAGACCTACAGCAGAATTCACTGCTAAGTTTGGAGAAACAGTGACAATTGACAAGGAATCGAAATTTTTCTGAAATCTTTTTGGCTTACGCCGATAGAAAATCCTGGAAATTTATAGCTTGAATTAGTAAATCTACAGAACAGCACGCCACTCAGATTCCAGCAAAATCAGGAATCGAACTGTTCGTAATGTTGCCGAAGTCAGAATTTCCAAATATACTCTTTGCTTCCATATATAATGTATGTGCTTGAGGCAGAGTTTAGTACAAGAAAGAAATGTAAAAGCTCTCAAAGTAAAGAAAGAGCTCAGAAGTAAGCTTATTTCATCTGCCGTGACATGTAAAAAAAAAACTTCCTTGAATTTGTTATTGTTTGCGAATACAGACTATTACCTTTCTGAGAACAGACGAATACTCTTTAATGTATAACGACTTGTAAATTCTAGCGTTTTACGTTTCAAATAAGACATATAATAAGAAATATTAACAAATAGTGTAATAATAAATAAGTGTTGCAGCTATGTTTGTTGTATCTTGAAAAGGTTGTATTCAGTTTGTGTTTCCAGTAATAAACTAATTTACAAAGCTAGAAAATAATATAATTTTGTTATGTGTTCAGGTATAGTCTGTCTAAAATTACTATAATTACTGTATCATGCGTCATTCTGAAATTCATATCATGGAATATATATAACGACCACCTGCAGGAGCCGCCAGAGCGCACCGTGGCTTTTGCAGCGAAACTACAAACAACTTGTAACTGCTGCGGCTGGCTCCGTCTGCCTTTCTCCCTTTCAAGGTTTTTTTAGCACTTTGGGAGCACGAGTTGCCCATCCATGGTCATAGCGCCAGACATCTTTCTCGAAAGATTGCATCTTTCGCCTACTTTTGAGACATCGGTGAACTTCCTAGCAAAATACTCTATCCCGTGACAGTGAGTGAAAAAAAAACGTATCACGCAATTAGGCAACTTTACCCTACATGGTGGTATGCGAAATAATATGGTAAACACACAGAGTGAACAATAAGTATGGAATATTGCTAATAACTTATTACATTTTTATTTTACAAAAAAAAAAAAGTTTTATACAAAGGCTGTTGGAGATAAACTGTACAATATTGTATCAATGTTCGAAAAAAAAGTTATTCAGGCATACAGAGTGTAACAGTAAATTTTATTTTTTTTTTTTTAATGGCACCCTATATTAAAATTTACTTATTCAGAATCTCCATTAATTTTACGTATGTTGTTTAGTCAATTATCCAAAGACAGGTCTGAACTTCACAAGTGACACCATCAAGGCATTATTCAAGAGGCAATTAGGCCAGGAGATGAGATAGGGTGGCCAGTTTCTTACCTCCACCACTGCGTACATCGCTGATTAGCTGCATATTCCACTAGTCAGACATCGGATGCATACAAACAATGAATACGTAGAAATTTTTAAGGAAGGAATGTGGAAATAATATTTCTCAAAATGACTATCACAAATGGTTGTCAAGAAAACAATTTTACTGCATATGATTATCACACTAAGAAGGAGGTTTTAATACCCATTACGTGAACATTTTCCAACATCAATGAAGAAGTCAAACGTAAGGCTCTAAACGGACAGGAAACCACGAAATACATTTCAGGCTCAAAAACTTGTTTCTTTGCCTCTCATGTCAATCCTTGACTCAACGTGTTATCAGCATTTTCAGTCTCAAGACCTTGTTTCTTAGCCTCCTATGTAAACCCCTCACTCAAAGTGACTTCAGATCTTCAGTCTCGAGATCTTGTTTCTTTGCCTCCTATATCAATTCCTCACTCAAAGTGACATCAGATCAAGAGAACTTGTTTCTTTGCCTCCTATATCAATTCCTCACTCAATGTGTTACCAGTATTTTCAGTCTCAAGACCTTGTTTCTTAGCCTCCTATGTAAACCCCTCACTCAAAGTGACTTCAGATCTTCAGTCTCGAGAACTTGTTTCTTTGCCTTCTAAATCAATTCCTCACTCAACGTGTTATCAGCATTTTCAGTCTCAAGACCTTGTTTCTTAGCCTCCTATGTAAACCCCTCACTCAAAGTGACATCAGATCTTCAGTCTCGAGAACTTGTTTCTTTGCCTCCTATATCAATTCCTCACTCAACGTGTTATAAGCATTTTCAGTCTCAAGACCTTGTTTCTTAGCCTCCTATGTAAACCCCTCACTCAAAGTGACTTCAGATCTTCAGTCTCGAGAACTTGTTTCTTTGCCTCCTAAATCAATTCCTCACTCAACGTGTTATCAGAATTTTCAGTCTCAAGACCTTGTTTCTTAGCCTCCTATGTAAACCCCTCACTCAAAGTGACATCAGATCTTCAGTCTCAAGAACTTGTTTCTTTGCCTCCTATATCAATCCCTGACTCAACTTATCAGTATTTTCAGTCTCAAGACCCTTTTTCTTTGCCTCCTATCTAAACTCCTCACTCAAAGTGATATCAGATCTTCAGTCTCAAGAACTTGTTTCTTTGCCTCCCTTACTGGACATATTATCAGTATTTTGCGTCTTCATAAACGTCTGTACCTGAGTAAACCCTACATCTGATCCCATATGTATAAACACTTCTCTTGTCGAAAACACCATCTGAACAAATGTATTTTGCAACTGACGCAGCTATGTGGGTTTAATAACTTCTCTCGCTTCCTTCCTGAAATATGTCATAACACACGAGTGACTAAGCATGAACTGAAGGATGGTTAACCTTTTAGGTGCCGATTACATTCATCGAACGTGTAACAAAATATTCCAAATGCTTAACACTCTACAGCAACTTCTATTTTATTATTAACTAGCCGTACCCGTGCGCTCCGCTGCACCCGTTAGAAATAAATATAAAGTAATTACATAATTAAAATAGGACATTTGATCCAGGGAACATTCGTGTTTGATATAGGGATAAATCGTTTATTATGTTACTTAATTTAAATTGTATTTGCATAATTAAAATGCGATCATTTTGATCCAGAGACCACTCATTTGGTCATAAAAATTATTTTAGGAAATACAGGAAACGAATGTACAGAATAGCCTATCAAGTTTTCTGTGCATAAGAAGCTATTTTAATCTTACCTGTCCTCGATTCACTCAGAAGTTACTGTAATAACATTATAGCATTATGTCCATCTAGAGAAACTACATTTTCCAATGGTGAATTAATAATTAATTATACAAATCGGTTAATTTAGCTTCTGATATTACTTCATACAAACCCAGAAACATCTGTAGGCTATCTTTCATAGCTTTCGATTGTTGTTGTCCAAGGCCCCTTATAGACGAAGTCATTTGTTTTTTAATTCATTACACGGCCTTAGATGGCAGTTATATTAATTTTAAAACTCATTTATCTCATTAAATATCAGTCCTATCAAAATTTTTCAAGGAATACAACTTATCGCAAATTATTTTTAAAGAAACTTTTGTTATGTAACATTTTTCACAAAAATCAATAATAAGCGAGATATTTCGATTTATTTAATTCAGGCCCTCTTATAACCCCCCTTTTAAATAATGTATTTTGAATGCCATATAGCCTAAAATCTAAGTTACAACGAACTTAATTTATATTCCAATTTTCATTGAAATCCGTTCAGCCATTATCGCGTGAAAAGGTAACAAACATACAGACAGACATACATACAAACAAAAATTTCAAAAAAGCGATTTTCGGTTTCAGGGTGGTTAACTGTATATGTTAGAACCAATTATTTTTGGAAAATCGAAAATTACCAGAAAAATTTCGGCTACAGATTTATTATTAGTATAGATGTAATCCGCCGTGGTTCGGAGAATATTCTTTCTAGCGATAAATCCAGAAGACCTGGGTTCAATTTCCAGATGGGCAGTAGTACTGTAGGCTAGATATTTAGCTGGGCATGTGTTTCTTGTATTGGGTTAGTCTAGTCTAGGCGCTGATCTTTCGCCAGAAATATTCATATTTCTAAGAGACAAAACATGAAAAGCTATCGTTCAGAGAACATATTGCCAATAAAACAAAAGAAAGACATCTAGAATCTCTTGGAAGTAATAATCTTCAAGAACTTGCCAAAAATCTCTGGATTAGGATCCATCCCAGCTCATCGTAAGTCAGAAACACCCAGATATCCTGTCTCATGGTGAACTACAATCAGGGCTATTTCATACACAAGGATCCTATCTTCCATCCTTATGCATTCCCAAATTCCAGGATTGGTTGAAGAAAATGGACTCGGTTTCCTGGCTAGACAGGCATCCAGCGCGACGGGTGTTGCCTACCTGTATGTTAGCACTGAACCACATTCAGAATGAGGATGGGAGGCATTCACCGCTCTCAACCAATGTCTACGCCAGGAATACACATTCTATTTCTTCCCCCTTGATAAGAATATCCATCCCTCTCCATATTATACCCTAAGGATCGATAGGGCTACATTTTATTAGAATCACGTCACAGCCAATTGCTAGTCTCCTAAATTGCGACAACTCATCCCACTGTGATTTCCCAAGGCACTAAAGCTTTCCTAGGACTTATGTCGGGATAAGCCCTCAAAGAAATAGACCGCTCACCTACAGACTCCGCCACATAAATTTCAGCATTTTCAAATTAAAACCTTCAGAAAATCAATTTTTAGAAATATTTTCAAACCCAAGTTTTTAGTAGAAGATCTCAATTTTTAAGCTTTTTTTTTTTGTTACATTCAAAGACATGGAGAAATATTTCTATGCAATCATTTTATGAAATATTTCGCTTATTCACTTTTTTTTTTTTTTTTGTAATTTTGAAAATATTATTTATTCTACAATTCATGAAAAAAATATTAATGAAATAAACTAACAGCATTTCTTACGAAATAAATGTATAGAAACAAGCAGCTATATCATAAATACTTGCAGTAAAAATTTCATCCACATTGATTAATAATTTGGCATAAAAAAAGTTGGTGTTGAATCAAGAAAAACAACTTACGGAAAAATGTATTTGAAAGTAAAATGAATATTTATGTAACACATACCTATTAAAATTCTCCTCTGCTACATTCATCTAGTAACTTCAGGGTGCCAAATTTAGAACAAAAAGTTACTAGATTTGTAATCAGAAATTTGTAAAAAAGAATTCCTTAATGAAAAAATAATTTTGATAGCTCTTTAAATATCACACCCCCTTACAGCCTTAATTAAAAAAAAAACAATTTGAAAATATTTGTAATCAGAATTGAACTAAATCCATTTGAGGTATGAAAATATACATTCTAAAGAAGCGAAATGAAAACTTTTTTTTTTTTTGGAAAATTTTCATGATTATCAGTAGAGTCTCCCCTTAAGAGAGGAGAAAGTAAGCCGACGATAATGATTCTAACTATCGGAAGATAGTCTGAAACATTTCGGAAAACGAAACCATTAGAAATCTATTGCGCGACAGTACACGGAGGACCAAGATCTACCAGCAAACATCTGGCCTCACGTCCACATGCTCAGTAGAGATTAATGATATCCAATCAGTACGGTGGTAAGATGTAGTTTGCACGACGATCCCTCCGCTGATATTTTCGAAACAGAATTTCGCTACGCATTGTACTGTAACTCCCCAAATTCATCACGATGTTGAGGGGCACCGGTCCAATACACTGGCGGAAATTTTGCAGGGAAATGTCTTTCCTCATGAGGATTTGAACCAGCGCTCATTCCACGTCGCTACCCGAAGGCATGACGCTCTAGACCACGCCGCTAAGGAGCGGGACAAAGGGAGTTTTTATTTCCGAATGAAAAGTCAACAACCTAGCTGATTAGCACACAGTCTAGTCAATACACAATATTAATGTGTTTTAACCAAGTCACAAGACTGCATTTATCTTCCCCGTTTTAATGTATTCAGTGCGAATAGTACCTTTAATCGGTCTGTCCCACAATACATATGTCTCTTGATAACAGAGCGTTTCATTTCCGCAATCTGACTGGTAGTCAGTAATCAGACGTTTAACCTACTTTGCTTATAGAACGTTTCCCTTTAACGTCATTCTAATCACATTTAATTAAATATCTTCTGCAAATTTAGAAAAATGATGAATGTGACACAAAAACAAATCATGATGATGATGATAATAATAAAAATAATAATAATAATAATAATAATAATAATAATTATTATTATTATTATTATTATACTCGTTTTCCGTGTCCCATAAACAATCAGATTCTTCCTAATTTCAAGAACTATGACAACTGACTATATTTATAAATTATATGACTCAACCACATGTAATTTTTAGTCTGTTAATTAACGACGCTGTACCAACTAGGTTTTTCAGCGTCGATGGAATTTGTGATAGTATCTCGCAAGACACGACCAGACATTTACCTTAGAGTTGGAGAAAATCTCGAAAATATCCTAAACCAGGTTATCAGGAATCGAACCTACGCCCGAGCACAACTCCGGATCAACAATTAAACTTGGTACCCCTTGAGCCAAGTCGATGGCTACAAAATAATATAATTAATTTTGCAAAAATTGACATAGCCATGTTAGTCAAACACAACTTTGCACTTCAGGAGTTTGATAACTTTCAAAATATTAACATCACAAACATATCGAGGGCACCATGCCACAAGGACATAACAAACTTTGCGTTATTGAAAAATGGTTAACGGAACCTATTTATGTTTGAAAACAATTATTTGAGAATTACAAGTGTGAGAAAGAATCAAAGAAAGTGCCTTATTATGTAGACAAAGGTAGGAAAAATCATTCCATATTTATATGGCTCTATTGTGAAAATTCAGCTTTGTTTATACGCCCTTATATCCATGTTTCTGTCCCATACAATGTCACACTCCATACAAAGCACTTCACTAGTCTCTTCTTTAGTTCCTTTTCCAGAAGTCCGCAGAAGATGCTTCTTTTTCTATTTAAAGCTTCCTTTGCCATTGCTGCCCTCCTTTTGACTTCCTGGCAGCAGCTCATGTTACTGCTTAAAGTACACCCCAAGTATTTGAAGCTGTCCACTTGCTCTACTGCCTCATTTAGAATTCACAAGTTTATCTTCTGCACTTTTCTTCCTATAACCATGCTTTTTGTCTTATTTGCATTTATCTCCATCCCATACTGCTCACAGCTGTCATTTAGCTCCAGTAGCATATCCTTTAGTACCATCTTCTCTTCTGCTAACAACGCCATATCATCTGCAAATCTTATGCATTTTATTCTTCTTCCTCCTACTATCACTCCTCCCATGTTCTGAAAACACTGCGAGGATATGATTACATAATATTCAGAAGAAACTAGGAATGTACGATTCTCAGTGCTGAGGCACCGGAGACCATCAGTTCCTTATATCAAAACACTCATCCAACATCCTGAACAACCTATGGAAGTTTGTCGGTAGAGTTCGTTTTCACCTTTACAGGAATTCATTATGGCTATACGAAATTTCCAATTTTCTTAGTTAGAATTTCTTTTGTCTTGTATTGTAAATGTCCTATTTAGGGTCCCTTCAAACGAGGCCACTTTAGTGGCGCGTTGGTGGCCTGTTTAATACACTAAATTTCTGTAGAGAATGGACGTAGAAGGAGATATACTTTTGGCAACTTTGCTCAGACGAAGATAGAATAGACGTAAAAATAGAAGAAGAGTCTGGGTTCATCCATTAGTTTTGGAAAGACAGAATCGAGGACTATTCCATACATTGTTTGATGATTTACATCAGGACGATAAAAAAATATTAATTTAAAATTACGCAAATGAAGGACGATATGGCATAAAATATATATTTCCTTAATAATTAAAAATTCAAAATTAAGTATAATAGGCAGCAAATATGAAATCATCCCTAGTACGTAATTCAACCAATAGGCTATACTACAATAGGTGTCTGTAGTGTAATAGTAAAGTCAAAGACCGTGGTGTAATTGAAATCAAGTAATTTTTTTATCTCTTTGTTAATTTATTTACATTACTAGCCGTACCCGTGCGCTCCGCTGCACCCGTTAGAAATAAATATATAGTAATTGCATAATTAAAATAGGACATTAATCCAGGGAACATTCGTGTTTGATATAAGAATAAATCGTTTAATATGTTACTTAATTTAAATTGCATCCAAATGATTATAATGCGATCATTTTGGTCCAGAGACATTCATTTGGTGCAATGACAATTCCTTTAACATCTTTCTTAATTTTTATTACATGCAACCATAGTTTAATGAAGATTGACATCATTTAGATTTAATGTGTATATTTTATTTTACTTGTTATAGGATTCCATTGAATTATGGTAATAACTTAATTTTAACCCTTGTTTTCTACGTATTCAGTAAATGGCGCTTGGTCCACTATGGTTCTGAACCCTTCAAATAACTTAAATTATATTATATAATATCACATATTATATTATATTATATTATATTATATTATATTATATTATATTATATTATATTATATTATATTAAATCAGAAGTTACTGTAATAACATTATAGCATTATGTCCATCTAGAGAAACTACACTTTCCAATGGTGAAATAATAATTAATTATACGAATCGGTTAATTTAGCGTTCGAATTACTTCATACAAACACAGAAACATTCTCTGTAGCCTATCTTTCATAGCTTTCGATTGTTACTGTCCAAGGCCCCTTATAGACGAAGTCATTTGTTTTTTAATTCATTACACGGCCTTAGGTGGCAGTTATTTTAATTTTGAAACTCATTTATCTCATTAAATATCAGTGCTATCAAAATGTTTCAAGGAATAAAACTTATCGCAAATTATTTTTAAAGAAACATTTGTTATGTAACATTTTTCACAAAAATCAATAATAAGCGAGATATTTCGATTTATTTAATTCAGGCCCCCCTTTTAAATAATGTATTTTGAAAGCCATACAGCCTAAAATCTAAGTTACAACGAACTTAATTTATATTCCAATTTTCATCGAAATCCGTTCAGCCATTATCGCGTGAAAAGGTAACAAACATACAGACAGACATACAAACAAAAATTTCAAAAAAGCGATTTTCGGTTTCAGGGTGATTAATTATATATGTTAGGACCAATTATTTTTGGAAAATCGAAAATTAGGCCCACCAGAAAAATTTCGTCTACAGATTTATTATTAGTATAGATTTTAGATGCGTTATTTTATTTTAACGTGAAATAAAGAAGATTTTACTACATAAATAATATATCCGTAATTCGCATTAGTCCAGCTATTTAGTTGTCTTGTCTATGGTTATATTATTATTTTTTATTTTAGTTGGTTATTTAACGACGCTCTATCAACTACGAGGTTATTTAGCGTCGCCACCAGTGGTGAAGTTGGCCACTCAGAGCGTCTGCAGCGCGACTGATTCTGTGGTTGTGGCTGTGTCTGAAGGCCTCTATTTAAATACATTATTCACAAGCAGCAGCGCGTTAGCAGCGCTTCTAAAAGTAGCCTCGTCTGAAGAGACTCTTATTCGTTCGGTTTTCGAAACTAACTTGATTTTGATAAACAAAATATTGTAAACTTCTGATATGCTGTTGCTGGGAAAGCGTTGTATTCCACCTGTACTACTTAACTCTTCCAGACTGTCATAGTTTTACGTGACATTTCTGTGACATGCAGAAATCAACATGATTATGATCCTAAGTTACTGTGAAACAACGGCGAGGCTCAGTAATTTCACTTTTACTTCGTCCTGGACTAAAGCAAGTATTATCAACGTTTTGCGGTTCACGTCACTGTCATTCCCGCAGTTAAAACAATTCTGATTTATGTATTCGTGTATAGCTACGTGCAGTGAAGGTATGACTTGTAAAATACATTAGCATATCAGTTTATTGCCTTAGGCATAAATTGCGACGAAGACAAGCAAATGCTAGTTAACAATTAACGCTGTCATCCAATAGTTTGGAGAATGAGTGCAATAAGTACCAACATTTCTTTCCCAGTATAGGACAGCCGCGGCGAAAATGCGACTCACGAGCACATTGTGGCTCGCAGTGCTTTTCTCTCGTTTCCTACCTACAACCCCCACCCTCTTACTCACTGGATTCAAACTCCGTTCTATTTGTATTTGTCTCGGACCTGCGAGTGGCGTATCGTCGCAATATCTCTCTCGAAACCATGTACCTCTATAAAAAAACGAAAGTTTCAAGTAGGATGGGAGGATGCATTCTTTTGCTTACAATATGATGAAAATATTAAATGTATGATTTGTTCACAAATATTACTAGGAAAACGGTTGTATAACATAAAACGGCATTATAAGTTACTACATGTTACTGATGAAACATTAAAAGGTTAAGTATTATTATTATTATTATTATTATTATTATTATTATTATTATTATCATCTCTGTACGTCGATTCTTTTACAGTAGATGTACGAATAATGCAGTTAGATTTTTAATTTAAACTCACAGATTTACAATGTGACGTTAAATGAAACCTAGATGTAAGGACTTGACAGATATTGAACTTTTCAAATCTTTGGAAAAAAAATAAATATTTGAAGCTTCGTTCTTTCGCTTGCTCTGTTGAAGCCATGTTCGTTGTAACTTACGTTTGTGAAAAATTATTTTCAACAATGAAAATAGTAAAAATCAAATTTAAATCACAACTGACAGATCGTGATCAACTACGATTGGCAGTAAGTGACATAATTCCTGATTTTGAAACTTTGTCGCAGAGACATTCTGAAGACAGTTAATTTTAGGTTGTGATAATGTGTCCTATGTTTTCTTGTTCATTTCTTTCTTCGTTACACGTCCTAAACATTAACTTCCCCTTCGGTTGTCCGCCTCCCTCCATAGGTGCTATGCACGTTGCAGCTTACACAGTGGCTCGGCGCACCATGGCCTTTTCGCCACGGCTGGTATAGGACATTTTACAAGGGAATGCACGGCCGTATGATATTATTTAAACGAACTTGTGTATTACACACCTTAAAGGAGTGTACAGTAACTACTTCAAATATTAAATCACTTTTCTTGGGATAAGCAGAGACATCTTTCAGACTTTTTTTATTACTGTTGGCTACGAAAGGGCCGCACCTTCCCCTTATCAATAGCAAGCGATACAAACTTGAAAGGCAGGAAAAAAGTTTCCAACATAATATCTCACACACAGAGCAATTTTATCGAAGTTAAAAAGTAGTTGCAAGATTGAAGCAAAAAGTTTATTTGACGAAATCTCACCTCTTCCACAAACATTTTATCAGATGAACAACCTGAACAGCAAAATCAAATTATTCCCTGTTAACTGAACGACTTGCCATAACAGTTCAAGTTGGGAAAAACTTTCAAGTCCATAATTATCGATTTTCTGTTTCCAGTGTCATTTAATAATTCAGTGTAGTTTTGTATGGTTTAATTCTAAAGAACAGCGTTTCTCAAACTTTTTTTGAAGTGGGGACCACTTTTTAAAGTCAGAACAGTTCCGCGGACCGCCTTACTCTTGTTCCCTTCGAAAGCAAATTTTCTCATTTTCGTAGCATATTTTAATACCAATATACTTATATTTTAAAATCGAATTAAGGTTCGGTACTTTGGTCCTCTGTTATGAATTCGGGTGGTCCCTGGCTGGGTTACAGCGCGGCGCCAGATGTGCAGGGAAAAAATGTCGAGAAATACCACGTGTATAGTGCTTTAAATCCCTCTTTTGTTGCTGAGAGTAGAGTGGGAAGTCAATAGATGGGTAGGATAATAAATGCATAAAATGTCAGTACTGGGAGAAAAAGTGAAATTCGATTGTCATGTATAATTTCCAAACTCGGAGATTTTAAGCAATAGTGTGATACGCAGTTCGTTTGAATTTTATTTTTTCTTCTGTCTTTTTTGAAGGACCACAAGGGCAGACCTCGAGGACCACAGGTGGTCCGCGGACCATAGTTTGAGAAACGCTGCTATAGAATAACAATATAGGAAGTTTTAAGAATGGCAGCTCAAGGAAATAGAATACAGTGGGTCTTGAATCTTAATTTCTTCTCCTATAAAAATAGTAAAATGTGACTTACCAGGTTCTTCTCCTGAACTTCTCACAATCCTGGGATTGAAAACAAAGTGGATTTTGAAGTTGACAAAACGAAAAAGAGAGCGATATTGGTACTGAGTGAAATTATTAGGAAATGTTTCACATGTGATAATATAAAGAGACAGCGAAATGCGAGATATTAATAAAGAAAAGTCTTTGCAAGACCAGAAATGGAGATTTGGAATTCGAGTGGTGAAACAACTTGGAAATCAGTTAAAACTTCATACCACTGTAGGCATACCTCTGTTTGATATGTGGGGTATGTGCCAGAAGAACAATTGTTTGTATACATCTTAAGTCTGATTAGTGTAATACGTTAGTAGTCAGCGATGTATGCAATGGAGGGGAAGAGGACCAGGCCACCCTACCCCATTATCTTCTGGTTTAGTCGCCTCATGAGTGACGCCTTATTGGTGTCACGAGGTTCAAACCTGTCTTCGGGCAGTTGACTAAACAACACCACTGTAGGCTGCCTACGAACACTAAGCATAAAAATAACAAAGAATACAATTTCTTACACATACCGTACAATTATTGCGATGAATTTCCATAACAATGAAATGTAGGATTAATAATATAAATCAATTTATCTTTTAAAACCTTAAATTTATTTTCTTGGATTGCACTTAGATCGCCGTCAATCATGGAAACATCACATCAACAAACTTAAATTGGCCTACTTAAGACTCACTAAATTATATCCGCTCCTCAACCAGAAATCATCTCTAAAGCTACAAAATTGCATGCTACTTTACACATCTCTAGTACGACCTCTACTGCTTTATGCCTGTCCTGTCTGGGGAGGAGCTGCAATAAGTGAAATTAAACACATCCAGTCATTTCAAAATAAAGTCCTACGAATTTCACTCAATTCTCTTTGGTTTGTCCGTAACAGCCAACTACACAGAGAAACTGGTATTGACACAATCAAACAGTTTATTCATTCACAAGCTAAGAAGTTCTATAACAACCTAGAAAATGTTCCAGGCGCCATCCACTACTCTTTCGGAAGGAAGTCCACATTTCCCACCAGAATCAAGAGCCGACTGCCAATGGACCTCATATTATAATCAAAATTTATCATCACACCAACCTATGTAAATAATTATTTATTAATAGGGCTAGGATTTTGATGAAATTGCATCTTTTTTCTAGTATGCCAGAAACATAGCTGCTTTAGTATTTACATGTTATGTGATAAACTGAGTGTTTTAAGACATATTTGCTAGGACATTTTTTTTTTTTTTTTTTTGCGTTTTTGGTTGTTTCAACTCATAAGAGCATCTTTTGTTCTATTCGGTCATTTTTTTAGGGATTTTCATTTAATTTTTGGCATAAGTCCCCATTATTAATGTAAAATAATGTTTATTTCCTTTGATATTTTCTTTACATATTTTGTCCATCAATGCCCATTATTTTGTATATTATTTTAATCGTTTTTCTACACAAATATTGTCATTTTAACGTAGTACACCCCATGTAATGAATCAGTCCAACCACTCCTTCAATATAGACTCCTCTATACCTGCCAACTCCGGGTAAGAGTGGCCTTGTGGTAGACTACATGGAAACTAAAAGTAAAGTAAATCCATGGTGCTACAGCCCATGAAGGGCCAAGACAGATCAGCCGACTGCTGACCTCACGTCCACATGCCGACGCAGAGGTGAACGATCATACATGGAAATTACATCAGGTAAAATAATTAATAAAAGTGTACTACTTAGAAAAAATCATGTAAAATTTAATTTAATTACTAGTCTAAATATTAAGTAGTACAAAACCTCTTTTCCTACTAAGCCAATTATGTAAGATCAATTTTTAGGGCATTTTAAAGGACATTTTTTTAAGATTTTTAGGTCATAAATGCATTGTTTTTAGGACTTTTTTCATGATTTATAGGTCATCAAAATCCTACCCCTATTTATTAACAATTATTTTTGTTCATTGAGGAGCCCAATCTAGGCTGCCCCCAATTCAGTGACAAGTATTGTATTTATATTTTATTTAGAAATGATCTGTATAGCGCTAAATGCGCTGATCGATCAATAAATTATTTTAAAAAATTATTTTACAAATAACTAATTCAAAGATTCCACAGATGAAAAAGTGCTCAAAACAATAGGAAAGAAAGAAAGAAAGAAAGAAAGATATGGTTTTTAATTTTATAACAATGATTCTTATAATTCTCATAAATTTTGAGCGACCCCTTTATGGCAAACACAGCTAAAGCTTTCAGGTTCTGGAGGTCAAAAGCTGCAATTTCTCATTTTTGAGAAAGTGAAATATGTAGTAAAAACTATTTTAAAAATAAAATAAAACTTCCCATTTCTATTTATGACTTTTTATAAATATTAACTATCTTATAATTGTCATTTCTATATGTTTAAAAAGATATTCACATACAGACTTCAAAATGTACGTAATCTAGGTTTATCAGAACCCCTTTTTTCCGGTTTATCTAGCAACTCCAAGTCTTCACATGCACCTGTAACAAAGATTACTTTGCGTACGCAACGTTTTAAAGCACGTTTCTCTATAAAAATAAAGCTTTAGGAGACTTATTCGTATGTATAAGATAGTGTGTGGTTTCATGTCTGAGTATCCACCCATAATAACTTTTGAATACGTGATCTGATTTTGAAGAAGGTCGTACTTGGGTTCAGTCCACTGATTCGTCACTAAAGGCTACCCAGTTCAACTATCGTCGCATATAATGAGACTGAACAACGCGGCTTTAAACCCGCTTTGTTCAAGTGTACTTTTTGTTTACCCTATAATGCTCAATCACACTACAGCTCCATTATCACTATTACGTAATCCGCTCTAATACCCTCTGCAGCTTGAATAGATCGTTAAATGAGCATATTATTGTTTCTCAATACATTTCAACATCAAGGACATCTCAACGTTGGGTATTCCCATTCATATTCCAGATAATTATAGTCTGAAGAGACTGATAATTTTAATTCAAATCCACAGAACGTTTCGAAATGTTTAATCTCAAGATTACTCACATTCTCAGCTGTAGTTCAACTGGTAACGTATCAGAAACCGATGTACCAGAGTTCGATTCCCAGCAGGAAATATGTATTTATCACCTTATTATCGGACGCCAATGTATACTGTCTAGTAGAGATGGAAAGTCTAATTCATTTGGAAGAATAGATTCGATTGTATAATGACCACTATGAGTCTTCATTTTTTGTTTGCCTTTGAAAAATTCAGGAAGGTCTACTTAATTGGTGTGTGTATGCGTGCGTCCTTTTCCGATTTTTTATATTTCAGTGCCTGAAAATGTTCTAAAAGAGGAACCTTTATGTGTTATAGTATATTAACATTTTTGTTTTCTGTAGACTTAACGGCACCAGCCTTACTTATGTTTTTAAACTTCAGGTACCGGTACACTTTTCTTTAAAATAGTTAGAAATTATCTCTTATTCCGTTTAGAGGGCAAAGATACATTAGAGCATCTCGTTTAGGCACAGTGAAAAACAAAGTGTCGGTATAGCTCACGCAAGGAACGATTACCGAAAAGCAATGATGGCGTTGCTGTCTGTTTTGACGTATGTATGTAGTTACCAAATTGTAGAGTATTTGTAGGCACGTCGAGGGAGCGAGAGTGCGGGCTGATGGAAGTACTGTCTCTTCCAAGAAGATGAACAGATGACATCGCTGTGGAAATAAAGAATGTAGCAAAAGAAAAATTCGAATCTAATTAAACGCGCAACATATGTTTACGAATTAAATAATAATACCATGCGATACAAGACACGTATTCACATGCAATGGAACAAACTAAAGTCGTAATGTAATTATCACAACGCAGGAGTGATTCTATCGATGTCGTTTTTCTTCCGACTGTACTCTTGAATATCATTCAAGCCATCTCGTGACCTTTCCTGTCGCCCTCTCTTCCTTATCGCATTGTTTCATTCGCATTCCTTCCGTCAGTATTCCCTGCTTGCGAGACCTATAACGTGTGAGGGGAGGACGAGCCGTACGATAAACACGAGGGATGCACAAGGTTTTAGTTACAACATTTATGGCGGAGCATTAATTGAAATTATATTTTTCCAAAACCACACAAAACAAAAGAACACAAATTGCATAACGTTATCATATACACATTTTAACAAACGAGCAACGTTGAAGTAACTCAATTTAACGAATCAAATTTTGCTACTTATATGATGTTGCTTTCAAGCAGCATTTTTACGGTCATGAATTTCATTCTCTCTAGGACTAACAAAATATCACCGTCTTCTGTGGCCGAGTTAACAAAAGTAAGGTACTGTAATTATGTTTAGTAAATAGTGTTGTCACTTCAGACCAATATACTATAGTTTTCTTTTCTTCTACTGCCTTATTTAGAATTTTCGAGCACGCACACGCGTACACACACATCACAACCTTGATGTGACATAGGATTCCTAGCTTTATCCCTCTCCCATTTCATACTTTTGGATTTCTTGTCCTAAAAATGCATAATCATCAACTGTGTTTGAGCCCACGACATTTGGGTTCAGAGGAAAACACGGCAACAAACAGACCGCTGAGAACGACTTTTTCAACGAAACGTATATCCTTGGATGAGTCATGGTGCTCTTGCTCGTCCCTACATAAGCTATTTGGTAATCCTAAAAAAAGGGAAATGTAACAGAATATATCTCACACAATGCGTCACACGCGTCATGACAGAACTTGAGCACACACATTAACATCTGGCTCACACGCTTCACCAACATCACGCCAAGTTGCAATCAATAACAAAGCCATCTCACAATCAGTGCGGTTCACCAAGTTTCGCTGCAGAACATCATTTTCAAGTTCGTCTCTTACAGCTAAGACGGAAACTTTAAATCTAGTCATCATCATTTTCACAAGGATTAGACTACTGTCGATGACACAACTCATCTGCCCTGAACCTTGGGGAAGTTAGGGGTGTTGTTTAGAGGGGTGTGAGGCTAACTTTGGAGCAAGCGGTTGGCTAATGGTACTTTTGGTGTGAATACACTCTGCTTAATCCCTTTTCTATTTTCTCCAAAAAAACATTCTCTCTCTTCATTTGTACTTGGAAGACGAAGGTGAACGTTTGCTTAATAGAATTGCTGGTGTAAATATATATATTCAAAGTGAAGACGTAGCAATATAACTTTCATGTGTAGTGTACTCCATAGTAACGTGGCGCGGAATTGGTAAATCAATGTTTTTATAATGCATGCTACATTGTATTTCTAACTTTCCCTCCATCCACTACTAGTGCGAAACTACTAAAGTTTGTGTGATGTATCTTGTCTCACTGTGAAAAGAGAGAGAAAGGAGATATGTCTTACTTCGTCTGTATTGTTATGGCAATGGGGGAGTGGAGCTTTGCCGTCCATCCATCCAGTGGCGGAAGGGACCAGTTGATACATTCTGTAGCACAAAATAAAATTACAAAATATCTCTCTTTGTACTGTGTAGTTCCGTCACTGAGCTTGTCTTTCAAGAAATTGAGTTCCGGTAGTCAGTATAATAACAAGGTTTTGAAAGGAATACTGAAAATTTACAACCCTCCTATAATCTCCACCCTCATTTGAAGGATCTGGCTTTATTGCTAGTACTGAGACAAGATAAACCTTACCAAGTTATACCCCAATCCCGCATTCCTTCCAGGGCAGATGAACTGTGTCACTGACAGTACTAGGCCTGCTGTCCCTCTTGACTCAGAATTAGTCACGTACTCTCTTACGTGGTCTAGGAACATTAAATTTCTGCTTCCAGTAATATTTCAGCATTCTGTTGAACTAGCATTCGGCATGCATGCTCATACTATCTTTGTTGATAAATGTTTTTATGCCAATGATTTTATTCGTCTTCAGTTCTTCCATATTTCATGTTCAAATGGTGTGCAGCCAACCAGAAGACTTAAAACTTGCATTTCTGCTGATTCAATCAGTGTTGCCAATCTGGTGCTTTTGGCACCACATCTGGTGTTTTGAAAACTCATCTAGTTCCAAATGTTGGCATTTAGCGCCTTGTCCCCTTCCCGATATTTTTACTTCTGCCTGGTGCTAAATCTGTGGTTTATCCGACTGGCGAAGCAAGCACAGGTTGTGCTGTTGCCTAGATACTCAGCGAATCTTAGTGTACCCAACCAATATGGGTTGAGAATGTGTCCAGCTGGAGGTAAGCATTACATTACATACATATCTATGTGCAAGCTGGATATACTCTTGTCAACCAACCAGGAATATTTGCGCCAGATGCAAGAGGATAGTTTCGTCGTTATTATGTGAGTCTCCTGATAAAGCACACAAACTTTGGTAAGCATCTTAGGGCCAATTTCACCAACATGTTTCTAATCCACAATTAACTAATCGTAATTCAACTTAAATACGAAAGTTAAATCGTATTAAATTCGTCTGCATTTCACCAAACTAATACACATTCAAAATAAAGTCAATTAATTTAATTCAAAATTAAGTCATTACGGCCTTCGGAATCGTAGTAATCAATCAATCAATCAATTTAGGGCATTTCAAAACCTAAGAGGTTTTTAACCTCATTCACGATATATCGCCATTCATCTCTGTTCTCTGCATCTTCTTGTCGTCCTCCCACTGTAGAAAGATTATCATATACTTGGTCCTGCCAACGGAGACGAGGTCTACCAAGAGGTCTCGTACATCTTGTAGAATAGTCGAAAGCTTTTCGTAGAAGAGAGTCTTCATCACGCCGTAGAACATGTCCAAGCCAACGTAGTCTTCGACTTTTTATTAAGGCTATTATGTCCGGATCTTTATAAATATCCCTTAGTTCCTTGTTGTTCAAAATTCTCCATGTGTTATTTTCTTGAATGGGACCAAAAATCTTCCTCAAGATTTTGTTCTCAAAAGTAAAAACGTTTTTTTTTTTTGTTTTTTTTTTTTTTTTTTTGTTTTGTTTTTGTATGTTTGTTAATATCCAAGTTTCACAGCAATATAGGAGAGTTGGTAGGATAATTGTTTTATAGCATCTTAATTTTGATAATCTAGAAAGGAGTTTGGAACTAAGCAATTTATGAAGGGAGTAGTAACACGAATCGTAATAAAATGTGGTAAAATCATAATTTCGAAGGGCATGTACTTTGTTAATGTAAACGTGACCTATATACTCAGTTCATTTGTTAATTAATTAATTACAAACTGCCCCCCATTGAGGGTAGCCCTTATGGACTCAGTATATCCTCAAAAAATAAATATAATATGTAAACATAGATAATTAAACTAAAAAAAAGAAAAAGGCATGAAAAATTACAATTGTTATTAATGTGGCACCATGTGATTAATCAGGATTTGACAGAATTTTTAACACGACAATACAACGTCGTCATATACAGAGGTAACATCAAAAGATATTAAAATCATCGAAAACAAAAAGACGGATGGGTAGATTTCAGAAGAAAAGAAGAAAGGTTCGAAATAAGTAGAAAAAGAAAGGTCTTCAGCAATATTGAAGACAAAACGACATAATATGAAAGTATATGGAAGAAAATACCATGAAACAAGCAGAATGGAAGGTCTTCATGGATTTGCGCTATTCCAGTACCTTCAAATGTAATATTAGGCTTACGTCATAAATATGTTATTCATATTAATTTAATTTCCGTATTTTAGGCAACGGAAGATTGAACAAACATTTCTTCAATAAATGCATCATTTAAACATTATTATGAAGCATTTAACTATCAGGTGGAAATTCTAAATCACCTTCTGTACTATTCAAAATATGCAATGCTTATTTTTTACTTAGCCTAAACCGCATTTGCAAATCTTTTTCGTCCAGTGTATTAAAATCATCTTCTCTTTCGGAAATTATTCTCGCTCATCTTGGTAAGAAAACAACATTTTCAAATATCAAGTCCATCTGTGTCCTAGCCATGATGAAAATTATTGTCGTTAATGCAGGATTAATTATTTAAATGACCAAACATTGGCCAATTAACATATAGTTTAATGAGAGCTTAAAGCCCAATTTGTGTTGGTGAAAAAAATGTGAATTAAAAAGACTAAGTGACAATTAAAGTTAAATAAGCTTGGTGAAATTGGTCCTTAGTGTGTGTATGCTGGCATCAAAAGCTTCTGCTCTCACGCGACCAACGTAGGTCAGCTAAAGAAATGGCATACTACACCATTATTTTACCTTAAATTTAGTCTTACGTTTGCAACGGACACCATTAGGAATTTTTCCACTTCAGCAGTCTAAAAACCATAATTAACTCTTATTTCATCACTGGAAAGAGTACAGTACTTCTCATCCATAACGATGATTCTGTTGATAAAATGACAACTTCTTAAACTTCGACGGCATTCAAGAATTCCAGCAACTTGAGCCACTGTGTGCTTTGAAGCTTTCCTTTCTTTCTAAATTTCAGATCATTCCGTTTTAGTTTCCGGTTATGTGTGAAACACTAAATATTCGATCTAATTTTCTTCAAGTTCAAACACTGTTTTCAGCAGTTTCAAAAAGTTCGGTTAAATTCTCCTAAGTCACGGCTTTGGAATGACAACCTTTCGGTAGATTATGCATAATATTCCTCTTTCGTACTCAGATATTAGCCTTGAAAACTGTTGCTCTGGATACACCCATATGATTATGTACGCTGATTTGTCCAAATAATTTTTCGCGCTTGCAACCGATGAGCAATTTCTGATAGCTCAATCAACATCATTTCCTTGTTACGTAGATGTCATAGAAATACAAAAAGCTGTTGAATTTTTTTTATTTAATGAGTATGAAATATAAAAATGATTTCGTTCAAAGTCTTTTGTTACCGAGGTCATTTCTGCAGTCATTCTGTGTCCTACTAATGATGGCATGACATAAGATTTTTATTAGGCCACAATCCCTGCAAACGAACTTCAGGTGAAATATACCTGACTTTCTGACATTTGCAGAATAAAACCCAAACGCAGCCCTTCGTCGTTATAAAGATCATTGGGTGAAATCATTCTATTGTACACACTTTACAGGAATCGGTTTGAGAAAAAATTTGCGGAAAAAACTGTCATAATTTTATTTCGCATTTATCGTATATTCACAATTAATCTGGCGAACAAAATCTACGGAACAATCCTTTGCAAAAACCTCTGCAATGCACAGCATGTATTACAGACCTGGGCAAATTATTAGACTAAAACGTTTTTCTTGGAAACACAATATAATTCGTCATATCAGCTATCAGTATAATTCACAGAGTCTCTATTGTTGTAAATATGATTGTTTACATCTTCTGTTATATTTTTCCAATGGTTCAGTATATTTTGTCTGGCTGTGTTGGTTCTACTGGTGTTTTAATTATATACTGCAGAAGATATTCAACAGTATGTTCTCCTATGGCCTGCAAGAAGACCGGACGTGAACGAAATTGAAAATCTGTGATCTATACTGAAGAAGAAAGTGAACAAAAAAGAGGCTTACAACAAAACATGGACTCATTTAAGCATTGTCTGATATCTGGATAAATGATGCTGATATTCAAAGAAAGTATCAAACTTTGGTTTCCAGCATCCTTGACAAAATCAACGTGTTAATAAAGAATAAGAGAATGTTCACAAAATATTAATAACCTTCAGACTCAATTTTCTGTTCATTATTTCTGTGCAAAATACATTTTTGTTCATTATTTCTACCGATAAATACAGCTTTGTTGCACATGTAATTAATTTAGTCTAATAATTTGTCCACGTCTGTATAATGTGGATATATGTTCAGAATACATAACATCAGTGTTCCAACATACATTAACTATATTTTAAAAAATGTTACAGAGAACAATACCCTGTTGCAAGGTGGCATACCGATTCTGCCAGTAGAGACACGGGTTAACACGTAAAGCAACAACTACTATGCAATAAAGTGTGAAGATATGTATTTACCAAGTTCGTATGTATATATGACTAGAAAAAAAATGCACTTTCTCATAAACTTCGGTTCCCCAAGCCATTAAAAAATGTACTTATTCTAGTTACAACATTCCATTCTCCATAAATGTGAAAGCACCCTCGGGCTCCAAACACGTACAGATGTAAGAGAATGCTTTCCAATCACCTTGGCGACATCGCATAGAACAGTCGAAGAACGCGTAAATAAACTTGTTTAATTGTATTACTTTCATGCATACATCACAAGTTTCATAATAACGAAAAATCCAAAGCCAAACACAAGATGAATAACGTTGTAGGTATAAGGAAGAAAAGAAAATCCACTTATCATTGGAAGAAAAGGGAAAACCACTAATAAAATATTATGTTTACCGTTTTGACAGCTGACGTAACAGCATTTCCTTTGCTTCTATGTAGCTGCAAGCTACAGCTTCCAAGAAAGAGCCAGAGATTTGTTAGGTTTGTTCTTGTCTTGATTCTTACTACTATTAGCAACAAAAACATTGAGTTCCATGCAAAAATCTTGTATAATACCGATAAAATAATAAAAAATACGCCAGATCGACACAAAAACTTGAATAATTTCAAGGGAAAAATTGTTCCAAGGCCGGGCATTGAACCCGGGATCTTTGGCTGAGCGCGCTAACGCTCTACTGACTGAGCTATTCGGGAACCATACCAGACCCCGAATCAATTTTCCCCTTATATTCACATGCCTCAAGTGGGTTGACAAATCGTTAGACCCCAGCTTTGAGTGCACACCAAACTCTGTGTGAAAAAATTGTGGTTTTCTGTTATCGAAACAGTAACGCATATTATACAAATCTGGCTTTTTTAGGTATAGCTCCCTATAAACCTGACTTGAATAATTTCAAGGGAAAAATTGTTCAAGTCAGCTTTACAAAGAGATATAACTGAAAAGGACAGATTTTAGATTAAACTTATCCACTTTAAATAATACTGGGATATGTTTTTCATACAGCTGAAGCCTGTCTGATTAATAAAATAGTTACAATTTAATCATATCAACGATAACATTGCCGTTACCGATTATTTTTACTTCATATTTTATAGTCTAACTTCAAGGGCATTTCGCGACTGTCGTCTCTGGTACACTGTTGTTTATACATTGGATTGCTGACATCTATCGGCCAATCCACTTATCTCCATACCATCTAGCGGTCACGTCAAAATATGTGTCCACCATACATTATATTATATAGTATACACTGATAGAGAAAAAGATCGTCCGAGTATGACATTTCTAACTCAGAAAAACAAGCATCACGCCTACCCAGGGCCAAAAGCGCATGTTCATAATACTTGCGACCATATAACGTATCCGTTTCCATGTAAAAATTCGGGTTCGAGTCCAGTCGGGATTTTTATTACTTAATGTGTTCTTTAACATAGTTTAACGCTATTTTTCCGGAGTTATCCGAATGCCTTAATCAATATTCTCAATATTAGGCTACGACGATATTCAAAGAGTCACGCGATTTATAACGCACGCATAATAGTTCCCTGCTCGATATTTTCAGTATTACGACGATCATGCAAGTCCAAAAGACTAAATAAATAACACTTACTTCCTTACAAATGGCTTTTAAGGAACCTGAAGGTTCATTGCCGCACTCACATAAGCCTGCCATCGGTCCCTATCCTGTGCAAGATTAATCCATTCTCTATCATCATATCCCACCTCCCTCAAATCCATTTTAATATTATCCCCCCCACATACGTCTCGGCCTCCCCAAAGGTCTTTTTACCTCCGGCCTCCAAACTAACACTCTACTCGTATATGCATTTCTGGATTCGCTCATACGTGCTACATGCCCTGCCCATCTCAAAAGTCTGGATTTAATTTTCCTAATTATGTCAGGTGAAGAATACAATGCGTGCAGTTCTGCGTTGTGTAACTTTCTCCATTCTCCTGTAACTTCATCCCTCTTAGCCCCAAATATTTTCCTATGAACCTTATTCTCAAGCACCCTTAATCTCTGTTCCACTCTCAAAGTGAGAGTCCATGTTTCACAACCATACAGAACAACCGATAATATAACTGTTTTATAAATTCTAACTTTCAGATTTTTCGACAGCAGACTAGATGACAAAAGCTTCTCAACCGAATAATAACAGGCATTTTCCATATTTATTCTGAGTTTAATTTCCTCCCGAGTGTCATTTATACAGTATTTGTTACTGTTGCTTCAAGATATTTGTATTTTTCCACCTCTTCAAAGGATAAATTTCCCATTTTTATATTTCTATTTCGTACAATATTCTCGTCACGAGACATAATCATATACTTTGTCTTTTCGGGATTTACTCCCAAACCTATCGCTTTACTTGCTTCAAGCAAAATTTCCGTGTTTTCCCTAGTCGTTTGTGGATAATAGTAACGTGAAAAACTAAAATAAATTGCCTCGTCGGGAGCGCCTTTGATATTCACAGTCAATGGTTATGGTTAAGGCCGGATTTCACACAGGGTACTTGTACGGTGACTGTGTCGTGTCCTCGTGGATGGACAAGCAATACTCTCAATTTATATTGGCAAGCTGTTTTCGATTTTCACATAGGAGACTGTGCGCTAACTGTACTGTCTGGAATCACTTGACGAGGCGATTTCCACTCGCACTGCAAAAGGGCACGGCATCTTTTAATGTGCACGCTTACATCTTCCGGCGTTTCTTCTTCTGATGCTGCTGTCATGCTTTCCTTCCCTTCCACTCCTCTTTATATGGTAGTTATTAGATTACGTCCATTTTCGACTTTCACCTTCAAAATTATCTCTACAGTCCTTCAGTGTAACAGCGAAACTCGGAGTGGGACAAGTGGCCAACGGGCTTGGAGCTCATATATTCAGATATTCTCAGCCCCGAACTCCCTTGCAAGGACGAGTTTTCGCGTACCTTGAAATGTTTCTCCTTCCATTAATTAATCAATTCACTATCCTTTTTCTTACAGTCTTAAACAAGTTATCTCGACTTATTCAACACTTTAGTAAAATGTTTTCTGCGAGATCCGTTACATGTAGAATGTATTCGTTACTAAGCAATTGACAGTTGAAGTTGGCGTAACGCATTATCTTACTCAAATATTATTACGTTCACGCAGTTTTTATCGAATCACCCTTTTACAAAGACGAATTACGTCAAAAAAAATATTATGGACTGAAAGATATAACTAGAAGCTCTTAAAAAGGAATAACGGAGGCAACATAAAATTTACATGCCAGTTGTTGGAATTCGCAGCCATTAACCTAACTGCGCTATAGTCGAACTGTAATGAATGAGTTTAGTCACAGTACGTTCCGCCATTAAATTATGTTGACTAACTTTATAGTCGTGACAATCTCTTCCCTCTATTATCAATCGAGATAATTCACTGCCGAACAATACATTATTTTAACACGCTAGTTTATGGAGTGAAGATAATTAACATAGATCAACATACAACCAGCCACAGGTAGGTCAGACGGTAGACGCGTTTGTCTGCTGATCGATGTTGCGTTCGGGTGTAGGTTCAATTCTCGCTTGAGCTGATTGCCTGGTTGAGTTTTTCCCCGAGTTTTCCCCAACCGTAAGGTGAATGTCTGGTAATTTATGACGAATCCTTGGCCTCACCTCGACAGGTAACATTTCGCTATCACCAATTCCAACGACGGTAAATAACAGCGTCATTAAAATAATAACCAACTTTAAAAACTCCAGATGTGTTAACAGAACAAAATTTTCGACAATGCGCTCTAGGATTCCTTCACTCATCTTAGTCTACATTTAATAAACTTCAACGTGAATACATGCTAGAGGCCCCAGAATTTCGCATTAACTATAAATGCGACGAATCGTAGATTACAGGGGAAAGTGCTTTCATTTCTAAATATAAATATAATAAATAAAAGAGACTATATCAATATTTTTAATGCGAATATTTGCGAAAAAGATGTTTTGCGGCGAAATACTGTTCTCCAACCAGGAGATTAACCGTGAAAGGAATGTGCTTACTATTGCGTCATCTATTGGAGCGAAGTAGATAGATAATATTATCGTTATAACGTCAGTTTAAAAAAAATATGAGCACTCCTGCATATGTTATTTCCTGTATGGAAGGATTAAAAGACCAGGAGATTAACAGTGATCTAATTTTGTAACTAGGGTAATATAAGTATGTGTGTACCAGTATTATCGTTTATGCTGTGAGAGTTAGCCAATAGAGATACGAGTACCCACGTGTGTGACCTTATGACATCATCATTCATTCACAGCATTACCCCGCTGCTTCTCGTCCCCCTGAGACTTTCTCCTGGTTGGAGTACATTTTTGTGAAAGAAAAAAGAAGACGAAATTATCAAGATAGCTCTAATCACGTATCAGTATCCGGAAATATATTTCGGCAGCGAGAATAATGAAAAGTAATGTTCCTAATGACAGACTGTTCATCACGTTTAATATTATTGCGATTGTAATGTTTAATACTACTGTGTGATGTTTCCGACAAGACACCCAGTTTAATCTGTTCAAAATTTCTCATCATTTAGCATGGCTTCCTCGAAACATGAAGACGAGCAAGAATTTCAATGTCAAAGAGACGAACAAACCAAGCAAGCAACCAACCAACAAATCGGCCAATCAGCTAACCGCAACGCATTATAGCTAAGTGTCAACTCTTCCTAAAAAAAATATCGTGCAGATTTTTTTGCAACATTTGAGGTTATATGTATTTGGTTATATAACTTTGTTTAAAATAGTCTATCAGTTTTTTTCGAAATGCTATGTAAAGAATCACGATCTATAAAAAAAAAGCACAATATGTTAAACAATATTTCCAAAATTTGTGTAACATACTCATACATTAAGAAATGCTAATGAATTTTGTTTCGTTCAATTTTAAAATCTCTCTCATCTTGGCTTTGCTGCAATACACGAATCAGTCACAAATGCACCTACCAATATCCAAGATGAGAGATGAATATGTGACAGAAAACAGCTTTATGACAATGGTGATCGAAGCCATAAATGCCGAAAAATATATTTTCGTTTAATATCGACAATCAAACATGTCAGCATCTGAATGAATTTTCATAGATACAGTGCAACAGTACAAAGCGGAATTAAAAAAAAAAGTTATATATTACATACGAGAGAGAGTCAAGAAAGTAACCTTAATAATTGTTTTATTAACTGAATATCTATACTAATAATAAATCTGTAGCCCAAATTTTTCTGGTAATTTTCGATTTTCCAAAAATAATTGGTCCTAACATATATAATTAACCACCCTGAAACCGAAAATCGCTTTTTTGAAATTTTTGTTTGTATGTCTGTCTGTCTGTCTGTCTGTATGTTTGTTACCTTTTCACGCGATAATGGCTGAACGGATTTCGATGAAAATTGGAATATAAATTAAGTTCGTCGTAACTTAGATTTTTGGCTATATGGCATTCAAAATACATTATTTAAAAGAGGGGGGGGTTATAAGGGGGCCTGAATTAAATAAATCGAAATATCTCGCTTATTATTGATTTTTATGAAAAATGTTACATAATAAAAATTGCTTTAAAAATCATTTCCGATAAGTTTTATTCTTTGAAAAATTTTGATAGGACTGATATTTAATGAGATAAATGAGTTTTAAAATTAAAATAACTGCCATCTAAGGCCGTGTAATGAATTAAAAAACAAATGACTTCGTCTATAAGGGGCCTTGGACAGCAACAATCGAAAACTATGAAAGATAGCCTACAGATAATGTTTCTGCGTTTCTATGAAGTAATATCAGAAGCTTAATTAACCGATTTGTATAATTAATTATTAATTCACCATTGGAAAGTGTAGTTTCTCTAGATGGACATAATGCTATAATGTTATCACAGTAACTCCTGAGTGAATCGAGGACAGGTAAGATTAAAATAGATTCTTATGCACAGAAAACTTGATAGGCTATTCTGTATATTCGTTTCCTGTATTTCCTAAACTAATTTTTATGACCAAATGAGTGGTCTCTGGATCAAAATGATCGCATTTTAATTTTTAATTAAATTTAAATTAAGTAACATAAAAAACGATTTATCCTTCTAACAAACACGAATGTTCCCTGGATCAAATGTCCTATTTTAATTATATAATTACTTTATATTGATTTCTAACGGGTGCAGCGGAGCGCACGGGTACGGCTAGTGTACAATAAGACTACAAACACTTAATCACTTTTAACATATAACAGGAACAAGTGCATTGAACGAAGTTAAATTAAGTGTTTGTAGTTTTATTGTACATATTCAATTAATAAAACAAATTTAAGGTTACTTTTTGACTCTCTCTCGTACTTTACATGCATACATACACTGCGATATTACATCCATGCATGCGTCTTGTGTTATCATACAGTGTTAATCGCAAAACATAACTATGATTTAAGAGAGAAAAACGAGTCAAACAGAGTTTCTCCATTAAGTTACAACACCCTAGATTAAACACGAACATACCATATGAAATGTATGATCTCGTGCGACGGAATATTCTAGTTATTGTTGATAACTGATAAGTTAACTGAAAATGCATACACATTCATTTCTAAAATTCTTTGTCAGAATTGATTGGAAACTGGCTCGTACAAAAACGACAAGCAATTAATTGTCACAAATCTTTCCTGCCTACTGTGTACTGTAAGATGTAATATGGATTTCTAAATTTAAAAAGTAATTTCTATACTTTTTTTGACCAGTTAATAATATTTTTTTTTGTTTTTTGTTGGAAAACAAAACATCAACTAGCGGCTGTCTGAGTTTCATCATCCCTACATTATAGCTGCCACAGCCAAAGATGCTTCTAGCGAAGCACGTGGAACATACAGGCCCAGAGCGCAGCGTTGCGGTTAGTAGATTACCCTTACCTCCCCAGAGACAGACAGCAGATGGAAATTGCAGAAGGGAGTGTTTATAATACAAAGACAAGTAGCTTAATGGTCTATGTGGCAACGCAACGCCGTCTTTACTTGCGTTATGGCGCCGGAAAAGGAGTGACGAATTAAGTTTCTATTGGCTGTTTGAAGAGGGCTGTGCTTGCAACAGCTTTAGAATATGTGACAACAATGCAGTTACATGTCGAAATGCTTCTAGCATGCAACTAAGACAGATACCTCACACCTTGCGAAATCCACGGCGCATGGAGCACAGGTTGTCAAGTAACTTTTAATTTTCACCATAATTTACGGGGATGTAATTACACCCAGCTACCTAGCATCACGCTTTGTCAGCCAATCTTCAGGTTAATACATACGCGCCCGTCGATTTCTTTGCGCTGTAGAGGTTTAGTGTTAATTGCTCTATGTTCTCCACTGCTTAACGTTTCGTTATAGCCACGGTCGTGACTTATAGTACCGCCTATAGTATGGGCATTTATCCGATTTTAGACGTCGTTTCTATTGGATAGCGGACGGTATCATTTTACCCGTGGTACAAGTCTAAAAGTGTATCAGTTTAAGAAAATCAAATAGCAACCCCGCTCCCTCACCCTCAGCCTTCGATACTTGGAAATTACAAATGGCAGTCCCTACCTGGTAGGATATATCTACCCACGCTAAAAAATGGGTTCCGTAGATCCATTTACATGTGGGGCAGAAATGGTAAAGTAGAGCCAAAAATAATATATTTCCAGTAATATTATAATAGCCAGCTGTTTTCTCGGAGCTATCGGAGTTGGCAATAGTGATTTACGTTGCAGGATTTAAATTGTACTCACAACTTTTGTTTCGCTTGTACGACAATTTAATTATGCAAACAGTGCTCATACTATAATCGCGACGCTATTATTTCCGGCGTGACTCCTCCTCTTTGCTTACACCTTAGGAAGTGAAGACACTATAAAGTCTAGGTAGGTAGTATCGTTTGCCAATTTTCTTTCGTTGCCGAGCTACCAGACGAGGAATCTATTTGCCGCACCGTTAAACATTATCATGTCGTAGCTCCTATGATAATATATCAAGCGCGCTGTAACTGAGTAAATAATAGAGCGGCAAATAATGTTCTCGTGTGCTTTCTGCGAACGCCAACGAAATAACAAAAATAGTGGGCGATTATATTAAGTAATTATCGAGCCTTAGGAAGTGCATAATGTCATCATCAGCGAATGACAAGACGCACACGATTAAATGTAGCAGACCTGCAACGTGACTGGCTGCCGGAAATATGAGCGACGGGACTATAGCGTCATGCATTACAGGCGCTATGTTCGGTTGAAGTTTGTCGAGTATGGCGAAGTTCGATTTTAGCCGATGTTCGCTCTGCAGAAGAAGGCCTGTCGTGTTTGTTCCACCCTGTATAAAAATATTCGTTGTTCTCCACTTCCGCCCTTTCATGTTTTAACCGCTTAAGTATTTTAGCGCAGATCTTGCGATTAGTTTTTGATATGGAATAAGACGAAGTTTGTAATGTCATGGTTGCCTCTCTCATGTTCGAATAATGCAAGACACCAACTCATACATTGCCACATGACACTTTCAAGTAGCATCAGTCTCCCGCGTTACTGATTCAACCACAGCCATCGCCTGCAGATGAATATAATTTCTTTTGTTGACATTAGGATTAAAATATAGTGAATAGATTTTATGTAGAAAGCATGTATGCTCCGTGCATAGTCTTCGTCCTGTGTTTCCTTACGCGGCGGCAATGGAGCATGAAAGACAACATAACAATGGAGTTCCGCTGCTTGTGCACGTATTGTGTAGGGTAAAAATCATCACAAGATTGACAGCGGGAGGGAAGAAACGGCCCAATTCTTGCAGCAGATTGAAATATCACTTTCAAATGTAGTCACTACTTATTTGGACATAATTTCAGGAATGAGTTACTCATACGTAGATAATAAAAGTACAGTAATTTATAAAAACATAGGGCAGAAAATTCTTCGCTAACGAGTTTTGTGCACAGAAATTATCTTCGGGAAAAAAAAAAAACTTAACGATACGCCGATATTCGTCGACAAGCACATTTTATGCACACTGGCGCCCTCGAACATTTCAGTCACCATGCTCGCAATTACCTGAATGTAAGGTTTACTGGTCGGTGGATAGATAGAGGTGGACCAGATGCCTGGTCTCCACGCTCACCTGATTTAAACTCACCAGATTTCTTCTTGTGGGACCATATAAAATCATTGGTGTATTCGACTCCGGTGGCTTATAAGTGAAAACTCTCAGCAATGCAATTGTGACGGGTTCTGTAACAATACGAAACATGCCGAATTTGGGATCGTCACCGCGGGACCATGAAATGTCGATGTGAGACCTATATTCAAGCAGAAGGTGGACATTGATTTATTATAAAATGATGTGGACAGATGAGTGTCAGAGAATTTCAAAACTCAGAAATCAAGCATTTCAGGCCCTAGGTTGATATAAATTATTTTTAATGTTTACATAATTATGATCCTCTGATTGAGGTTCTGGTTGATATGTACATTTATTATCATGCAGTACATCTCACTTGATGATGTGTGTCAGAGGAAGAACAATTTGTTTGTATACGTCTGAAGTCTGATTAGTGCAATATGTAGCTAGTCAGCGATGTATGCAATGGAGGGGGAAAGTAACAAATCACCCTATTCCATTATTTCCTGGCCGAATTGCCTCATAAGTTGTGCCTTCTTAATGTCACTTGGTGAGGTTCAGACCTGTCTTCGGACAGTTAACTAAAATTAAGAACAATTATGAGAAACTCATTCGTGAAGTTATGTCGTGTATTTTTGGGACATGCTGTATGTATAGTAAAAACCTCTATTAAAAGTAGGTACAGTAAACATTATTACTGTTACGTACCAAGTTTAAATATCGATTCTTCACTACTATAGTACAGCTTTAAATTTCTTCGTAAAATTTATAGTTACATAGTTTACATGTTTCAGTTAAACCAGTTTTCTGTTAACAGAAGTTCGATTAACGGAGGTTTTGCTGTATCTTCGAACAGAAAAAAATTAAACACATTTCAAGCAAACTGGTTCAAGCGACTTAGTTATTTCAGTTACGTGTAATCAATTTATTTAGTTGGTTATTTAACGACGCTGTATCAACTAGGATATTTAGCGTCGATGGAAACGAAAGAGAGCGAGATGGTATTTGATGAGATGAGGCCATAATTTGCCTTAGATTACCTGACACTGATCTTACGGTAAGAGAAAACCTCGGGAAAAAGCCCAACCAGGTAATCAGCCCAAGTGGGAATCGAACTCACACCCGTGCGAAGCTCCAGATCAGCAAGCAAACGCGTTACCGGCTATGTGTAATCAACACCATTTAATAAGGCTCTAGACTTTGCCCCAATTTCTCATCCAGTCACCTAGCAGTAAAATTCTTCATCTACGACAAAAACAAAAGTGGTATTTACATCCGTAACACAATAGGAGGAAAGAAGGAAGTGATAATCGCAAAAACAAAGATCAATGCGAGGGAAAAGAAATGTCGATAGGAAACTTGCAAGCTTGCTACAAAATCCCTGAGCGAACACAAAGACTGCCAAACTCTTAATATTCAAGCTGCATATCAACGTGTTTGCTTCGGGCAGTGACGAATGAATTCACTGACTCACCGATCAGCAGGGCAGAGGAGTATGCGGCACTTACCTGCGAACAAACAAGAACAAGTATCAGACAACTGTTTTGTAAGCGAACCCAAAAGGCACCACCAGTGGGGCTAGGAAGGCGTTAGCCACAGCCACCATCATTATATATGTATCTGCGTCTAGACTTGAACACACGCCTTCATAATAACAAGGCATTTGAAAGGCAACCGCAGCTACTCCATACCCCTGGGCGTCTGAAGTCTGCGTCTTCACATCCAGCTGCATTCAGAATCCAGATTAGATAACACCTACAGATACGTTACAGTACTTCTGACCACTTCATTCTCAATGAATCATTCACACGTGTTTTTCTGAACACACAGAAATTTTCAGAACCTTCGAAACGATGCATTCTCTCTAATTCAACACTGAAAGTTGGACTATTTAGTGCCGTTTCATACAGTGCTTTCGAGTGGCGCAGCCCGCTGGCTCAAAAGCGACACCGGTCTGCACTGCTTGGTAACTTCATCACTAGGGCCCGGATATATATGCACTGAAAATACCTAAAATATGCATGCAAATATGCACTAAAAATGTTGAAAATACGCACTAAAAACAAAACAATATGCACTAAGCAAATCTTGCAACTGTACTGTGGTTGGTTTTTTCCAACACTTTGCATGAAAGTATAGTCCGGGTCAGCTTACTTCATACTCTAAGGGTGAAACCTAACCATTTTTCCCCCATTACTACATATGCTAGTGGACTGTGGTGATTTTCTAGTTTGCAGGTTGAATTTTCTTTTGCCAACTTCGTTTCGAATTTCGATACTGACAAATACTACAAATGGTAGTGATTTTGTAACTGGTATGTTGGCAGCTGAGACAAATATCGACAATATTTGTCGGTACTGGAGTTCCATGAAAATAAAATTGCACTAGATTTCTGAGCCGGTTACTGGAAGCTAGTGAAATTTCAACATACTAATAATTAATTAATATCAGTATTAATATTAATACATAATAGTTATTTTATGTGTTGGGTTGTGGTTATAATTCAAAACTATAACAAGGTAAGTTTTCGGAGTTAATGCTAATAATTTCATGTGGTTAAACAAAATACATTTTTAGGTTAAGTCTCGTGAGTCAATTGTTTAGTCAAACCAATGAATTTAGTATTGTCAGACAAAATACTTGATATGTTGATCCCTTTCCTGTATAGTTTGGCTACGAAAATATGTTACAAGTTATTGAATTATTTAGAATAACCTTCCAACATAAAGTACTGTAAGTTAATAAGTCATTTAGTGCGTAGGATCGTGTGATATCTGGTAACAGTTGGCAACCCTGAAAAGACGGCAATATTTGCTGTTTAGGAACTGTTCTTATGTGACCCTCACTATAAATGAGGTTTGCTGGGTTCTTTTGGACATAATTTACCCACTACGAAGTTCGCTATGTATCTGCCATCCGAATCTGTTGATTCATCAACCAAAGTCCATACGCATTTCCCCCCTATGTCAGACCGTACTGAATCCAGGATAGAAGCATGTAGCGAAAGTAAATAATTTTTCCTAAGAGTGGATTCATCCGGTGTCCTCTGATTAAGACACTATTTTTGAAGAAATGATCGTAGATGTCGATTATTTAATTTTGCAGCGGAATGTTCTGCATACAAAAGCTTTACAAAGGTCAGCGGAAAATGTACTAACTTCAGATCGTGATTTCGCCTGAGTTAGAAGTACCTGTTGCGTGTTCTTACCCTTTTGTTTTGACCAGAGATGTGCAGTTGTTTTCGAATGCTTTCTAATTGAAACTTTTTCTCGCATTTCACAGTCTTCTCACATACTTGACAATACACTAAATCGCTGTCACTTGAATAGTCACTATTGCCTGAAATCCACTGTTTAATTAAAAAAGATTTAGTGGAGTTATCTTTGGACATTTTTAGTTTAATCTGAGAGAACACCGCATAAACTATTAGTAGATGAAAAACAAGTTAACAGATGAACACCTGCCGTCCTGTCGACACAAACTTTGAGAGGATACTGCATTGAGAAAGGAATGTAAGAAATTCCTTTTGTGAAAAAGGTCTCCAATGTCCATCTACCTGCATGTAATGTGAGACTGGAAGTATGGTCCCGTTAACATTTCACTTGAAATAGGAAGGTTATTGTGGTGGCAAGGGATTTTCGACATAGAAATTCATTACTACATTTACAGTTCGTTCAGAAATGTCAGATAATTGATCATACACATACTAAATAAATGCCGAAACATGCACTAACCCTTAAAGTATGCATTTGCATATGCGCATATGCATTTTCGAAAAATCCGGGCCCTACTCATCACTCATCAGTAGGGAGCGGATGTTGATGACCTAAAAATCTATTTAAAATAATCATTAAAATGTCCTTAAACTGACAGAAAAATGACATACAATTAAAAGAAAATGACATTTAAATATTATTCACCGTATTCGCACCACAACTTCTTAAAAATTAGTCACCTTGTTTCAATGATGATTGCCCTGCAAATCTTGGAGAGAGGAGCAACTTCCTGAAATTTGGCTAAGATAAAGGAAAATAACACCCAACAAAATGAAGGTTTTAAGGGAAAACTATAGATTTTAATGAGGGTTTACAATGTGTTTCAATCAGGGGTAGTCCATGTCAGTGCCTTCATTCTCCATCTCCTTCCGCGCTTCACTTTTGTTACCAGAACTTCCAGATGAGGGAGTGTGAATGACAAAACAAATTGTGGGCGCAGCGTGCATTCTTGCAATCTTTGTGTTAGAAATACTGTCTACTACAGTAAACATCCCTTCCGAAGAATGATGAAGACACACGTCTTGTCCAGGACATGGTGAAAGATTCCTCCCTTCCAAACATAAATTCTAAAGACACCCTAGTACCGACAAAAGAACAGTAGCAGTTAAACATCACTTAAACTAAGCTGCTGTCAAGCATTTTACATTACTTCCGTTGTGTGAAGTGAAGCCTTCAGTGGAATGAGGGATGGACTTCAGAGTTTGTTCCAAACTATAAAACTCAAACTTCACTCTTATTCACTTATTCAGTACTGACCTATTTCGTTAGAAAATGATTTAACAGACCTATCGGTAAAGAAGAAAGTAAAATGCATTCCAAATGATCTAAAAAGTTCTTCAAAGTATTAAAAATGACCAAAAAAATATTAGTAGTAGGTAGTACTTTTCAAATTGCTCCCCAAATGATCGCGTAATTTTTAAATCACAATATGCATACAACACTTTTTTAAACAATATGAATAACGAATACAGGACGGAAGTAATATAACCGTGCAGATTTTAACAGCTTATTCTGTGCATAAGGTGCAGCAAGAAATTCCAATGCCATATTAGTCCCAAATTAATACTTTTCTCAGAAAAGAATAATTTTCCCCTAAAGATAGTAATAATTAAGCAAAAATGGTAAGTTGGTACCTCTAGGGCAGGCATGCTCACAAGCAGAAGGTAAGGGAAGTACCTGGTGCCCCCAATCCTTCTTATACGTAGCAAAGCAACCGCTTGCTACTTGAACGAGACGACGCGACGTAGCCATCAGTGGCGGAACTTTGGCTATAGGTTTGACATGCACAATTTTTCTTTTAAGGAACATAAGTATAAGTAACTTCAAGACAACAAATAATATGCTTAATCTTTCAAACTCAAACAGATGGTATGCCAGTTAGATAACAAGGTAAGCCTATATTTCGAAAATGAACTTTTTTTTCTCTCGTAAAGAATTGTTTCAAATTTTATAAGTTAAATCTGTTTATAAAATAAATTAATCTTCCTAACACTGACTGGAACATAGACGCCACTTTTTCATATTTATAAGTTTGTTGATGTTAGGTTCACATATTGATAAGCAGACAGTGTATGCGGGATGGCTTAAGGAAAAGTGAAGTTGTTTCGTATTTGGAGTATATGGCACGTGCCACGTCGTTCATCTTTTGTGTACCTGGCGAGTACAGCAGCGTACAGAACGAAGGGACCCCGGTCCACATTGCAACGCAATGTGTGCAGTTGTATTATCCTGCTCAAGTATTTAGAACGAGTTGAATAGTGTAGTGTTCATCCATTCATAATGTCGAAGTCAAAACGTTAAATTCACTTAGAGATACGAAATGCAATTAAGAAGTATGCGAGTGACATTTTATGTATTAACGAAGACAATATCGTGTGTAATGTATGTAAAATTGAAATAAAAACCAGAACAACTCAGGCTATAGAGAAAGTTGCAACAGTACATCGCACAGGAAATGCGTTGAAATGAAATCTGAGGAATCATCATCATCATTTAGTTGTGCGGGTCTAAACGACACGGGCAACATGAAGCTCAATGCAAATATTCCTCTAAAGAAATTGAGTGATTTCCATTTTAGAGTTTTTCTTCAGAAATTCTCTCGATACAAAAACTGTTTAAGCGATAGGCGAAGACGATTCAGCTTCGACAACTTAGGAGAATATATCGTCGTTTACTGCAACGCTGGTAATTGCATCAATGATGACGAGGTCTGAACTTGCAAGGTATGTACTACAGTACGTTATTTTTCTTTTCCTTCTGACTGTACGTAGATACAGTAGCATGTTGACGTCGTCTGTTTACGTTTAAAACATGTTGAGCCAATGGTCTGAATGAAAAAAAATGTAGCATAATTATAGTATATGTGCACTTACATTCAACGATAAGTCATCCCGCATCCACTGTCTATTGATAAGAAAAGACAGAGAAGACAAAATGAAAATGTTTTCAATTTATTTTGTAGCTGGTTTCAATATCCCCCCCCCCTTTCTTCTACTCTTCTTGTGACAATACATCGAGATAGACATATATTTTAAAATGACTAATTTTTCGGGGAAAATTTCTTTCGCTGCAACAATGAGACACTTCTTAATAAACTCGCACAAGGTTTCATGTGTTTGGCAATTAGTTCCGATATACGATAACTACCTCTGGCAATGTTTTCTATCGGTACTGTATCAGAACAGGTGTCAGCATTCTCAGATTTCAGATCTTCTAGCTTCGCTGTCCTCGCTTCTTCTAAATAATAATAATAATAATAATAATAATAATAATAATAATAATAATAATAATAATAATAATAATAATAATAATAATAATTATGTAATATTATTATATGTACATTTATAGCGATTATTATCATCACTCAAACATCAGTGTTCGATTTATGACGTAACATTAAAATAGCAGTAGCAAAAACAACACTATTCCGGAGTATACTAATTATCATAGTAAACTGATAAATTACAATAATATTAATAACGATCAGAGATAATAAATAACTGCGGATAGTGTGACTACACTCACCAGACAAAACGTGACTTCCGCAACCACGATCATGCAGTCTAAATGCCTTTTAATGTTGAGACTGGAGAACGATTTAATTATTGCCTTACACATTAGGCATCCGATCCCATAGGCTACACTCCTTACTGCACACAAAAATATTGCACTTCCCACTCATGGAAATTGTGCCGAGATCGGCTTGCCATGATGAATCCGGCACTGAATGTTTACTATGTCCTCCTACTGTTCGCTACAAACAACTGCACTGGCTGCGCTGCGAAGTGGTAGGAGAAAAGGAGGGGTGGTGTTTTGACTCAATGGAGTCAACAGTGAGCATCCCTGTTCTAGGGAGTGATTAAATTAATGGTCATATACTCGAAGTACTCTAAAAAACTGTCAACACCGTCCGTTCTCATCCAACACTAACTCGACTTCAGTTTTACGCGATTTGAACTCAGGCTTTCAGTATGAAAAGCTGACGGTCTAACTGTGGTAAAAGCTCTCTTTGTCACACTGAAATGAGCACCTGTTGCATTTCCAATAATAAAGATACTCCCTTGACGTAGTAAGTTAATAAAGAAAGGGGATCTATTGATCTGAACCGCGAATGACATTTCTATTCCTACATACGATCCAAATTACCGCTCCGATTACCATACAAATGTACACCTCGGCCTTCGGTCTGCTAGGAGCCAAGACGTCGGTTCACATTCCAGGAAAGTAATATTATGTAACAAGGTGTACTGTACCAAGGTTAGGGCCTCTCAGCAGGCCATGACCAGTCCTCACTTCCTAACAGCGCAATCGTCACCGAGCCGTGATGTTTGCGATGAGGATTACGCTCTTACTTTTACCAATGCGTAAGAGAAGTTCAATTCCATATGAAGAAGAAGCAATGCCGACTTGCAATTGTATCAAAGGCAAATGTTGAGATTTTTTTACTTCTATGCAGAAGGGTAATTTCGATTTTCCAACGGCTTTCATTTGGAAAATTTTGGTATTTTCCGAATTGAAGCCTTCTGAAAATCGAAGTCTCGGTCTTCGCACTGTGTCGTCTTCGGCAGTTCAGGACGAGATTACTCGAATGTCACACAGCGCAAGGGCCTCGGTTCCCTTTCCTGGGAGGACTTCGGATCCCCAACTTCTCCCTCAACTCGCTGATCAAGCCATAAACATCTTCGGCGATCCTGTTCTGTTGCCTTTCTATCGTGATTCGCTCTCCACTCCCTCATGTGGTAGCGATTAGGTTACGTCCACTTTCAGCTTCCCACTCCATAATTCTCTATTGTCGATAACTAAGAAGTGATTCCTCGTATTTACAAAAATGGTCACTTAGTAGTAGTAATAATAATAATAATAATAATAATAATAATAATCCGTGGCGCTACAGCCCGTGAAGGGCCTAGACCGACCAGCCGGTTGCTGGCTTCACGCCCACATGCCGAAGCAGAGATGGACGATCATCCAACCAGAATGGAGGTATCGTGTGGTTAGCACGATGATCCCCCCAGCCGTTATAGCTGGTATTCGCAACCGGACTTCGCTACCTATCGTAGCTCCCCAAGTGCATCACGATGCTGGGTGGGCACCGGTCCCATACACTGGCCGACATTTCATGAGAAAATAAATTTCTTCCCCCATGAGGACTCGAACCAGCGCGCATTCCGTAACGCGAGTCCTAGGCGGGATGCCTTAGACCGCGACGCCACGGCGTGGGACTGGTCACTTAGTATAACTACATTATTATGCTCACAAAATCGGACAGTTAACTTATATATTGTCCTCGAGTAGAAGAACTTGCACAGTAGAAACAAAGTGTCTATTTTTGAGAAAAATTAATTTTTAAAACATTTTTATTCACCTACAAATTTATAGATACGAGGTATCAGTTTTTGGAACGGCAGAAATCTGAGACAAGTGGTCAATAGGCTTGGAGCTCACAGAGAGAGGATTCTCAATCCCAATTTCCCTTGCAAGGACGCGTTTTAGCATACCTTTAAATGTTCCGTATCCCATTTCTCATTCATTCACTCAACAGGTCAATCAATAAAAACCGTGGCTAACGAGAAAGACAGGCTTCGGCGCGAAGTCACATTCTTAGTCATAACATTGCCAACATTGAACAAGTTTTATTTGTAAATGCACGTTTAACATGAGTTTAATATAGCAATTCCTTTGTTTTTTTTTTTTTAGAACTTTATACATGTATTTATATTAGACAATTGTCAAGATGGCCATGACTAGACCATGATAATCACGTGACTCCAATTCGTGCCAAAGCCTGTCTTTCTCGTTAGCCATGGATAAAAACAGTGTTACGTCAGATTTAAGTGTAAGATACAGCACTAAGATACCTTCACCTGTTATCTCACAAGAAATGATACTGTAATGACAATACAACCGTTACGTAAAATATTCAGAAAATAAAAACCTTTATTATTCTGCACTGTATTATATTGTAGACCTAATTACAATAGTTTTCAGTTTATTTTTTCATTCGTAAACAAATATTTGTATTACTTTTTACGTAAATTTTATAGGTATCTCGTGGTTTTTCACGAGGTCCGTCTCACTCCCTCCTACATATAGGTACTTGTGTATTGGAAACTGTATAACAGCCCTGGGCATAAAGGGGAAGGGAAAAGGAAAGAAGATACCCCCGCCCTGTACTTTCCGCTTCACCGCTTTAGAAACGAACATACAGTAAAGTACTGTGCATCAGTGGTGGATTTTAGGCCACCAGACAGAGCCGAAAGCTGTGAAGCATGCCTTATACAATCCGTCACTCAGCAACGCTTGTTTTCAGGTCTACTCGTATCGGTCCGTTACATAACTGTCTCTGCCGGGGAATGTGGAGTGTGGAATTAAAGGGTAGTCTGCAGTACCTTATTTGAGGTACTAACGCCCAGGCATGCTGTATAAACTAGTGCCATACATTTTTAATGGGACATGTTCTTCACATGCTCAACATAACATTAATAGCCACATACTTAAAATGATCCTTGTCTTTAGATGAAAATGTAATTTTTAAAATAGGAAATAAATAAACTGCTAGACCACGGAGTTAACGGCTACAGCAGCTGGATACCCGATTCTAATGAGTGCACTGGTTAATTAACTTGGAGACATGAAGTGTCATTATAATTCATTCTGGACCCCCTCTATGGTGTAGGGGTCAGCATGCTGGTCTCTTATGCAGAGGTTTCCTGGTTGAGGTTTTTCAGGGTTTTCCCTCAACTGTAAGACAAATGCCAGAAAATTCGGTCCACAACATCCTTGAATATCACCGGCTTCATTAATCACTAAAAATCATATTCATAACAAATCAGTAATACATCTACAGATGCCATCTAGTTCAAAATAATAGAACCAATCTCAGCAATAGTACACAGGCCTTCGGATTTCACCCAGAAAGATTAATTCGCAACATGACCAGATGTTAAAGCTAGTATAAATAACAAAACAAAACAAAAATTCACTCTGCTCCACCCCTATCTGATTAGTTTTCCTAAAATGCTAAGACAAAGGTCAGGATGGGACCTAAAAGAAATGGGCAGCGGATCTAAAGTTTCCCCTAACATATACCTCGACATTTTCCAAATTAATTACACGCGCTTAGCCCTAGTTTCCCCTTCAAGGACGCGTCTTCTCGTAACTTTTATGCATTTCTCCTTCCATTTTCTCAATCATTCATTCGGTTTTCCTAAAATACTAAGATACATTTAGGGATGAGCCTTAAAAGAAATGGGTCACGCATCTACATCTTCTCCCAACATTAATTTCAGCATTCCTTGCAACGACGGGGCGTATTCGCACACCTCTGAAATGTTTCTCTTCTCATTTTTCCTTTATTTTATGCATTCATTCTACGCGGTCTTCACTCCATTCTCTATCTAATAATTACGATATTGTGCATTTTGATTAAAAAAATTCAAAATCTGTTAAACTTCAGAAAACATAATTGGGATTTTTTAAAATAAATACTCTATATCGGAAGATCACTATTCCTAAAAACTATTTTAATAGGAAGCGTATTTACGTCAAATTCTTTGGAACCTTTTACTTTTCTGGGTATACTGTAGACAACAAGACTTATAAAAAGTTGCCTCTATCTTTGTCATCGGACCAAGAATAGAAGAGAGAAGTAGAAGAAAAAGCAAGAAGACCACAGCAGCAGCATAATACTGTCTGAGCGCCCATCTGAAATCGCGTAATATGAGGAAATCGGGAGCGGAGAGACGTGACTCAGCAAGAATAGTACAGTCTACGGCAGGCCTTGGTACTAATAACTCAATCGAGTCACTATAGAGTTTCCCTTAACTTCCCACTCCACCTTCCCCGGCTGATGCGAGTAGACAATAAGGTAAACATTGCTCAGTGAGGGATTGTATAAAACAGATATCATAGCTTTTACGAACAATTCCGTCTTCGCTGGTAGCCTGAAATCCATCACTGATGCACAATCTCTACTCTAGTATGTGCATTTGTTTATAAGGCAGTGTAAGCGAAAAGGATATGTATGGGCAGGGTTTCAGAGTTACGTTCTACTTCCCCGTTGTGCCCAGGGGTTTACCGGGTTCCACGCAGCATTCCTGCAGCGGTTTGAGAGGAGCAGCAGTAGCAGCAGCACGTTAACAAAATTTGGGGAAAAAATGCGAACCGAAGAGGAATGAGAAAGCTTAGCGTCACTTCATTTCTTAAGAACAAGGTACAATTTATGCCAGTGGTTCCCTGCCAGTGTGTCGCGCAGTCCCATAGAGTGTGTCGCGAAATTTTGAAATTTAAAAATACATTTTTTGCCATACAGAAAGTCTCTTTGCAAAGCATTTTTTATTTACAACGAAGTTTTCGATATTATAATTTTATATTGAGACAGACTTTTTTCAATGAAACAATGCTCAGTTTAATTCTTTCTGCCTGGCGATAATTCGAATGAAAGTGAACACCTGAAACAATGGTTAGTAATTCGTTTACTCTTCCCACTTAGTGATAAACAACGTTTAGAATCGTCAGAACATATTGGTTAGTTTCAGTACATAGGCAACGTGTGAGCGGGTGATAGTGCGACGAGGCTATTTTATCAAAAGCGCTCTATTTAGATTTTGTCATTGACAAAATTTTAATTCGAAAAAGACAATCTGAATCAAGTTCTGGGTTAGATGACAACAATTCTAATCCAAATAATGTGAGCGAAAATTCCCCCCAGGGTTCACAAAAAACGCACCGCGTTTCGTAAATACAGCGATGAATACTTGCACTATGGTTTTTTTGTGGCGTGGAGAAGAATATAACCAAAATTCCGAGTGTCTTATATGCGAAAATGTTTTGTCACATCAGTCGATGATGCCGAATAAACTAAGAAGACACTTATAACTGCCGTTTTCAACGTCATACTTATGTGAATTAGCATTTTCAACCATTAAAAATAGTGAAATCTAAAAGAAGGAACAGACTAATGCATCTTGAAGATGATTTACGTGTTGGCTTGTCAATCATAAGGTCACGTGTAGATGAACTCTGTGCAATCCACAAAGCGCAGACTTCACATTATTTCAAATAGGTGAGTTTCCGAAAACGATAATAAAGCAGTATTTTTATTACTTACTTAATTACTGGCTTTTAAAGAACCCGGAGGTTCATTGCCGCCCTCACATAAGCCCGCCATTCGTCCCTATTCTGAGCAAGATTCATCCATTCTCTCTCATCATATCCCACCTCCCTCAAATGCATTTTAATATTATCTTCCCACCTACGCCACGGCCTCCCTAAAGGTCTTTTTTCCCTCTGGTCTCCCAACTAACACTCTATATGCATTTCTGGATTCGCCCATACGTGCTACATGCCCTGCCCATCTCAAACGTCTGGATTTAATGTTCCTAATTATGTCAGGTGAAGAATACAATGCGTGCAGTTCTGTGTTGTGTAACTTTCTCCATTCTCCTGTAACTTCATCCCTCTTAGCCCCAAATATTTTCCTAAGCACCTTATTCTCAAACACCCTTAATCTATATTCCTCTCTCAAAGTGAGAGTCCAAGTTTCACAACCATACAGAGCAACCGGTAATATAACTGTTTTATAAATTCTAACTTTCAGATTTTTCGACAGCAGACTGGATGATAAAAGTTTCTTAACCGAATAATAACAGGCATTTCCCATATTTATTCTGTGTTTAATTTCCTCCCGAGTATCATTTATATTTGTTACTGTTGCTCCCAGATATTTGAACTTCTCCACCTCTTCAAAAGATAAATTTCCAATTTTTATAATTCCATTTCGTACAATATTCTCGTCACGAGACATAATCATATACTTTGTCTTTTCGGGATTTACTTCCAAACCTATCTCTTTACTTGCTTCCAGTAAAATTCCCGTGTTTTCCCTAATCGTTTGTGGATTTTCTCCTAACAAATTCACGTCATCCGCATAGACAAGCAGCTGATGTAACCCGTTCAATTCCAAACCCTCTCTGTTATCCTGGACTTTCCTAATGGCATACTCTAGAGAAAAGTTAAAAAGTAGAGGTGATGGTGCATAGTATTTTTATTATTAATAAAAAAAATAAGTGTGTCGTGATATCGTGGGCGTTCAGTAAAGTGTGTCGTCAGTCAAAAAAGTTTGGGAACCACTGATCTATGCAATTCATGTTATTAACAGTGTGATTTTCGTGAAAGATTCAGTGATAAATGGTAACATTACATAGTGCACCGATTTATACCCCGCACAACCAAAGAAGAGACTTCTGACAGCTCCTTAACGTCCATTTTTCAACTCGAACCACCCGCTCTATGGATTCCTCAGCCACTGGATGAACTGGATTCGCCACTCGTCTTTCTTGTGCCACACCGGAAGTGAAGTTTATTTTATGATCTATGTTACTTTTATAGTTCCAGTTAAATTCCGGTTTAACTTTAAATTGAAATATCAAATCGGAAGGGTGCCCCGATTCGCGGACAAGCGCATGAAATAGTGTGCTCGATGCGAGAGTATTTCGAGCGGGAAAGACAAACTAAAGGTCAATTTGAAGATGTGAATAAGATCGTGGATAGAACAGTGGCAGCCTTAAAAATAAATCTATTCAAAATTGGAAAAAAATCCTGAGGAAGAAGGAAGACAAACATGAATCTCAGCTTGGGACGTCACAATCGAGACCTCTTCTAGAAGCCCCCAGGAAGTCACGCCATCATGACAGGACAGTCACGAACCTGGACACCTTCCAGCAAGACTCTATCCGTCGACAGATATATGAGTACCGGTATTATTTGAGAAAAGAACATTCGACCCTAAAAAAAAATCTCCTTAGCAGCCTTGCAGAAGCCAGTCTATTCAATGCTGGCGACACCTCTCTTCGCACATTCTTCGGGACCTGAGATTCGAATTTTGGATCGCTTTATAATTTCATCTATTCATAGTGTTCTGCCCTAGGGCAGGTCTTTCACTGCAAACCCAGCATTCTCCAGTATTTCCTATTTTCTGCCTTCCTCTTTCTCTCTTCATATGGCCCCTACATTTTTAGTAGGTTATTTTACGACGCTTTATCAACATCATAGGTTATTTAGCGTCTGAATGAGATGGTGATAATGCCGGGTGAAATGAATCCGGGGACCAACACCGATAGTTAAGCCCGGTTCAAACGGTGCGTGTTTCTGTGATGGATTCCAAGGTGGCTGCGCTGATGGGTCGCCTGCGTGCTCACTTGCCGGAAGTAATGCGCTCTGGTGGCTCCGGGATGGCTAGCTTGCTGGATTTCGAGGGTAGGTTCCTTGCTATTTTTCGTGATGGTTTGCAGGCTGGAACCAAAGATGATCATATAATATCACCACTGAAACCATGTCGCCATGTTCGTTGTTTTCCAACTAAACCTGTTTTTTTCTATATTCCTTAGTTTCTAAGAAACAACAATTAAATATCGGAATTTAGCTGTTTTGCACTTATGGCATAATTACTTTATTGCGACATTTACTACTGTTAATGTAGGACTTTAGCTGTTTTCCACTCACGGTTTAGTTTCTTTTTTACCATGAGTGTTGGCAACAGATGAAACAGTAGATGATTTTCCAATTTGAACTGTGAAAAGAGCCAGCTCCGTGTGAACAACTACCATCACCGTAGGCAACACGGGAGCCACCAAGTGAGCACGCAGGACACCCATCAGCGCAGCCACTTTGGAATCCATCATAGAAACTAGCACCGTCTGAACCAGGCTTTACTCAGCATTTGCTCATATTGGGTTGAGGGAAAACCCCGGAAAAACTTCAACCAGGTAACTCGTCCCAACCGGGAATCGAACCCTGGCCACCTGGTTTCGCGGCCAGACACACTAACCGTTACTCCATAGGTGTGGACAAGAAGGTAATACAAAGGAAAAAGAAAGTTCATTATTATATACGAATTTACAAGGTTAAAATTACATTTCTAAATTAAAACATACTTCTCACCTAACACGCAGACATATTACCAATGCTTTACTTAAAACTAGGAAACATTCGTCCATACGCATGGCTTATGAATGTCCTATAACAGCATTTCTCAAACTATGGTCCGCGGACCACCTGTGGTCGAGTTCTGCCCTTGTGGTCCTTCAAAAGAGACAGAAGAAAAAATAAAATTCCAACGAATTGTGTATCACACTATAGCTGAAAATCTCAGAGTTTGGAAATGACAAATGGCAATCGCCTTTCATTTTTTCTCCTAGTACTAATATTTTATGAAATTTCTTACCCTACCCGTCTACCCACCTGCCACTCTACTCTCAGCAACAAAAGAGGGATTTAAAGCACTATAAACGTGGCGTTTCTCGCCAACTTTTCCCTGCATATCTGGTGCCGAGCCTGTAACCCAGCCAGGGGCCATCCAAATTCATAACAGTGGACCAAAGTATCGAACCTTTTCATGAATTGATGACTTTCTTAATAGTTTTGCCGACACCCATCTGCACATTGAAATGGGCACGTACTGTACATCATACACCAATAATAGAGCGTGGCCAAATTGCATCTTTACTTGTTGAAAATCGGGCATGTTTCTGCATTAATTTTTTTATTTGTTTTTCCAGATGACGATATAAGAAATTTTAGACTCTCCCTATTTTAAAATCAGACAGGTTTACTTTTTACACTTGTGTGTTTCGCATCTAAGTGCCGTTTCAATTTCGCGGGTTTCATACGCTCGTTTCAAAGCACTTCGTAACAAACAACGCACCAAGGTTTTGTTTGGTTCACTCTCATTGCCACACCAAGTAAATCCAAGTTCCAAATAACTCTTGTCATATTTACGAAAGTATTTCTTCTTTGAATAGCTACCACTAGGACTAGATATTTCTTTAATAGCAATATAATTAATATATTTCTTCACACACAGCTTCTGAACTATTAGCACTGCTAAATGAAGTGTATCATCATATTCCTTTCTTTTCAAAGATCCGAATCGAAGCCAGTTTTCCATTATTTATAATGGGCACTATTTAAAGAGACATGGACAACTACTAGCGTGTACCACATAAGAAGGATATCAAACAACTAACTGCAAACATGCAAGCAATAAATCAACACTGCACATATTTTGTTATAAGTTACTTGTGATTGGCTACAAAAAAATATAATTACTAAAGTATTATAATTAATTAATTCTATTTTATAATATAAGTATACTGGTATTAAAATATGCTACAAAAATGATAAATTTGCTTTCGAAAGGAACAAGAGTAAGGTGGTCTACGGATCAGTTCTGACTTAAAAAAGTGGTCCCCACTTCAAAAAGTTTAAGAAACGCTGTCCTATAACATTCAACCATATGCGCCCTTATGAAATTTCTTTAACTTCGATTACGTCGGTGAGAGATATGTGGCCTCAGTGGCTTGGAGCTCGCAGTTTTCTTTCTCGAGATCTACACATGTTGAAAGAACTCGTTCATAGAGTGCATTAATGGAAGAAAGCGCACTAGAGCGCACAGGACAAGCACACGCCCTTTCATACCTTGCAGAGGCTTTTCTTACATAACCCAGCGAATGGATTTCGATTGCCACATATTAATGGCAATGTTATCTTTAGTGCGCATGGCCTACTGGATAAGATCTTCAGATAACTAATGTTGAATACTCAAGAGGGAGAAGCCATTTTATCACTCTGGATCTCTCACACATTATCCTCAGTTTCATTGATCAGTTCTGCAACCCGCAGTCCAGATTTCGTGTCAGCTTGGTACACCAAGCCTTTTCACCAAATTCTTTGTCACGATAACTTGTCACGCAGGTACTGATCGAACTGCTGGCAAAACTAAGTAGGGTTCGTCGCCCTTTCTTTGGGACAAATTACCAGAAGACGTGTACACAACTGCTTTATCAATACCAGTATTGCTACACTGTGTCAATTATAAGTAATAGGTTACAGCCAAATACCACACGACATTCATATTTGCAGCACATAACTACACATTAACTCGCAGACGGGACATTCAAAATAACGCCTCAGATTATAAATTTCCAAAATGCAGACTATAAAACTTGTTTATTGTTTTTATGCAATATACAGAGTGACCGTTTGGGTATGGATAAAATAAAAACACCATAAAACATTTACTACTGAAATTTATTTGTTGAAACTTCCTGCATACAACACTGAAAGATGGGAGATTCCTCAGAGCTCAACATGACCCCCATTGTGCACCCTGCACAACTCATAACGGTGATGCAATTCAGCCCATGTCCGTTGTAACAAAAGAGGGGTGATTGCTGAAAAGCTTGAGTAATTTTTACTCTCAGATCATCAATGTTCCTGGGTTTCTGTGAATAGACAATGTCTTTAACAAAACCCCACACGAAGAAGTCAGGAGGAGTTAGACCTGGAGAGTTTGGGGGCCAAGCCAAGATATAGCTGCTTCTCGTACTGGGTTTCGCCTGCGACCTCCTGCATGCTTTTTTGTTTGTTGTTTTTTTTTAACACAGAACCTGCTTCTACAAATGTTCGATACCACAACATTATGGAATCGTATTTAAGTACATTACGCACACCATATTCACGTCGAATTTCTCTTTGAACTCTTTTAACACTCTTAAATTTATCATACCAAAGAACACACTGTGCCCACTGTTGATTTGTAGTAGCCATTTTAATTATCTACGATTTTAATTTGTCCTTTCAGATTATGCATTGTTGATTGTCATATATGGAAACTCCCATCTTTTAATCAAAATATAACCAGCAAGAAACTTTTTCTACTGTTATAATAGCTTCATAATAATAAATTAATATTATCCATACCCAAACGGACCAGACTGTATTTCTTTTTGAGTGTTTCAGTTCGCTTCACAATCGTGAACACCTTGCTCCTTCATCACCCTGTTAGTGCTAAATAGTCTGGTTGTTCTCTCTAATCAAATGACTATCTTGCTTAACATTGGATTCGAGGATCGTGGCTTCAAATTCGGCAGAGAATAATTTTTGTTGATGATTACGATTAACATGCTTTATAACAACTCCCGTCTTCCGGATCTCAAACGCTACACTTGCCGGTTTCTTATTTCCTGTCTTGAACGTCCCCGATAATCCACCTCTTCGCCAACTCTTTGTTGCCGGTTTTCCCTATGACAATCTTAAACAGCGTTCCGGTTGAATCCAATTCACAAAAATATCCGGCAATCTGTGACATTATTAGACGAACTCTTTTCTACCTGTATTCTCCATTACCATCTGCGATACCAGTCATACCATGTTCTTTTTCTTAATCTTGTTTCGGATGCTTTGCAATTCTGAGTCTGGTGCCAATTTAAGTGCCGTTTCACACACAACCAACAGGAGGCGCTTCCAAGTGGCGATGTTTAGTGGTTCAAACAAGAAAACGATTAGCGCGTCTCAACTTTACTGAACGCTTAATATGAACAGCAAAAATGTCTTGCCAGCTGAGGCTTGTAGCGATTCTAGGCTTCTAGCGGCGGAAGTAGGCCACCTACAGTAAAAAAGGTTTAATTGAATCTCAAGTATACACTGTGTTCTGAAAAAAGGTTCCAATATTTAGAGAGGAGGTAATGTGCATCAAAACAAGAAATAAAAGTCCCATAAACATGGATTCTAAAATTAATATCTTCTGAGAAATGGGCAAATGTTTACCATTACTGTAAGAGCAGCATATCTTCCACTGTAAGCTTTTTGGCAAAAAACAATTGAGGAAACAGAATGCTGCCGTTTGTCACTGTGTATTACACAGCATACTTTTGTTTGTGTTTGTATCAAGAGGACGCTAAAACAGACGACAATACGTTAGAGTTCGTAATCGTACTATTAAACGTAAACTGATTCCACACTGCAATATTTATCACTGTACCAGTCGGGTAAGTTAGTTTCATATGTGCTGAATCGGACCATGTTTTGTTGTAACAGTAACATGGGTCCTAAAATTAATTACTTCTGGGAAATGAGCAAAATGTTTACTATCATTGTAAAAGCAGCATATCTTCGACTGTGAACTCTTGGGCAAGAAACATGCTCCTATTACTGCAGTGTTTACAGAATCTCTGAACCAAAGTTTATTGACGAAAACGTCACAAAAGATGTGGATGAGAATTGTTGGTGATCATTTTGTATCTTTTTCTCGTTACTCAGAGGTGTATGGTAAACGTACATTGGCCACCAATGTCCCCAGACTTAACCTTCTTTGGTTGTCAGGTTGAGACATGTAACTTTTTTATTGGGTTATTTTACGACGCTGTATCAACATCTAGGTTATTTAGCGTCTGAATGATATGAAGGTGATAATGCCGGTGAAATGAGTCCGGGGTCCAGCACCGAAAGTTACCCAGCATTTGCTCGTATTGGGTTGAGGGAAAACCCCGGAAAAAACCTCAACCAGGTAACTTGCCCCGACCGGGATTCGAACCCGGGCCACCTGGTTTCGCAGCCAGACGCGCTGACCGTTACTCCACAGGTGTGGGACATGTAACTGAGGGATAAAAGGAATATATCGAACTCCCAAGCATGTGGTATAATTCTCCAGCTGTTATAGTTTCGTTATCAGTGTCTTAAGTTGTGTCACGAATAAAAAATCATCCTCTATATATTATATATTAAGACGATATCAGAAGATAGACAACAGAAGATAAGGTTTTGGATAAATGCTCAGTTGTGGATACTTTCTGGCTAGACACGTCCAGTTTCAATATTTTTCCCAAAAGAATCTTGAGAACTCTGCAATACCTAATAAGTTTGTTAGGTTCGTTTGTATGAAGTGCAAAACGTACAAAGCTGTTACAAATTGACATTTTCTATTGAAAACCGAGCACAAGTCATGCCTATTTAAAAAAAAAAAATCTTAACAATTCATTTCTTGGACCTTTATGTCTCCAATATTAAAATTGTGTACAAGAAACATGGGACTATATAGCCAAATTATATAAATATTCAGTAAATCCCAAAGTTGCGCACCTGTACCAGGTTTGGGATAAATTGTGATATATAATTAAAAACACCCTTTAATTCTTAAGGTTTGATTATTTTATTGACAAACTATGTTGACTTTTGCATAATAAAGAAAATTTTGTAAGCTTATAAGAAGACCTAATTCACCCATTTTAAAAAGAAAAGAAAACCCTATCCAAAACCGGGCTCTTTACTTCTTATGGATTGTATGCGGAAACTAAGAGGAAGGCGGGAAATGGGAAACAATGAAAAAGTTGGGTTTGCAGTGAAAGATCTGCCCTTGAGCAGAAAACTATGAATGAATGAATTACCAATATTTACGGACTCTTACAACGTTTCCGAAGGATATTTACTCCTTTACACACAGCACCGTGAAAATATATTTTACTCGGCATATAAGAACTTGGGGCTAAAAGGATGAAGTTACAGGGAATGGAGAAAGTTACACAACGCAGAACTGCTCGCATTGTATTCTTAATAATTATAAACATTAAGTCCAGACGTTTGAGACGAGCAGAGCATGTAGCACGTATGGGCGAATCCAGAAATGCGTATAGAGTGTTAGTTGGAAGACCTGAGGGATAAAGACTTTTAGGAAGGCCGAGACGTAGATGGGAGGGTAATATTAAAATGAATTTGAGGGAGATGGGATAGGATGGTAGGGACTAGATTAATCTTGCTCATCATACGGACCGATGGCGGGCTTATGTGACGGCGGCAATGAACCTCCTGGTTCTCTAAAAGTCATTTGTAAGTATATAAGAACAAAAAAGTCTGGCCTGATCCTTATTTTAGCAAGTTCTTATACACATAGGATTAATTTTTTCATATGTACGAGTTTATCGATTAAAACAATGATTTTATATTCGTTCTCGCTGGCAGTTTATCAGCAACTTAGAAGGTGCTTTTACATCCGCATACGCCAATGAACCTTTTTAAACTGCTTACGTTGTTTCTCCCTTCCTCTCGAATAAAGTAAGTCCCGTAACCATGGCAACACTAAGCTCAACCTTGATCTCCAACGAGTATCATAGCTACAATTAACTGTAACAGGCGTATCTGGCAAGCAAAGAACAAGCCAATCTGTTTATTTATTCACTTTTTGAACTTGAAAGTACAATACAAATTCTGTAGGTTCCACATTCCTTCAAAAAAAAAAGAAAAAAAAGTTAAAACGACCACGCCGATTCCGTTCTGAAGTCAATAAAGACAAGGCCGATCAGATGACTCAGGGACGACAAGTGTCTGGAAAATATTCGCACAGCTTTTGGCACTCTTTTTATTTTTATTTTCAGTGCCAGAATTCTTCAAGACAGCAGGCATGGCAAGAAGGGAAAACACGAATAGCGGAAAGTAACCAGTCACGATTAAGAACAGTACGTGACCCACAGGTTCATAGACATGGATATTTAAAAAAAATCTCATTGATAAATGGACGGACATTTGCTCACAATAGTCCAAAAACGTGGAGTAGGCATGCAATTAAAGTAATCACATTTTGTACCCCATTCATCGTCACTCAGAATTCACTCCGAAGTCTTTAATATGTTAACTTTTTAGTCAATAAGATTCCATTATCATCATTAAGCTTTCAAGAATATAGGCCACTGTTGACCTGTTCTGGCCTTAGAATTCATCTACGTCGTGTCAAATATCCTTCCTGGGAGTTCCATTATTGAGCTAGTTCATATTTTAAAGAAGCCGTTAATAAGCTTACAATAGAACCTTTCAAAAACATCAACCATCCATATCGTGCCAAATTTCCGTTCTGGGAGTTCCATGATTGAAAGTATTATTGCCGCGCTCTCATGGTTAACATGTCGGCGTCATATAATAACGTGCGGTGTACTTTTAAACCATAATTTTGCCGACCGATTGTTGCTCTGTAGGTTTCACTCTAAGCGTCACGTTGTCACGTCTACTTCCTCGATAAGAATAAGCACTAGTCTATTATATTGTCAATTGGCTATTATTATTATTATTATTATTATTATTATTATTATAATTTTTAATCACATATCTTAATGTTCGTCCTCAGCACATGACATTGCAACCTCGATTTTAGTCCACGTGGATTAGACAAAGAGGTGTCATTTAATAATGGAAGCAGCTTATTGGTTGCAATATTGAAATTGAAGCGAGTGATTGGAGCGGCGACATAAGAAATTGAAAACAATAATGCAATTAAATTTCAAAGACCTGCCGAATGTTATGCACGAGGCCGCTCAAAGACCTGCCGAATGTTAATCATGAGAGCGCGGCGATAATACCTACGTCATTTAAAGAGGTCGTTATTGTTGTTGTTCAGTCAACTGTCCGAAGACAGGTCTGAACCTCACAAGTGATACCAACTAGGCACTACTTATAAGGCTACTAGGCCAGGAGATAATGCAGTAGGGTGGCCAGTTCCTTTTCCCCTCCATTGCATACATCGCCGAATAGCTACATATTACACTAATCAGACTTCAGATACAGAATAATCCGTAGCGTTACAGTCCGTGAACGGCCCAGACCGACCAGCTGGCTGCTGGCATTACACCTACATGCCTAAGAGGTGAACGATCATCCAACCAGAATGGTAGTATCGTGTGGTTAGCACGATGATCCCCCCCCCCAGCCGTTATAGCTGGCTTTCGCAACCGGATTTCGTTGTCTATCATAGTTCCCCCAAGTGCATTACGATGCTGGGTGGGCACCGGTCCCATACAGTGGCCAAAATTTCATGAGAAAATTTCTTCCCCCATGAGGACTCGAACCAGCACGCATTCCGTAATGAGAGTCCTAGGCAGGATGCCATAGACCACGACGCCACGGGATGGGACACGTCAGATAAATACAAACAATAAAACTGTTCTTTCTCCGACACATACGAGTATCGGCAAGTGAGATGTACTGCCTGATAATAGATGTACAGTAGTGGCAAAAAAATCGGACCGACCCTTGTAGCTGATTTCAGAGCCTTGTTCACTCCAGAGCAAGATAGACTGGTAAATACTGGTAAATAAGACTTTCGTGGTTCGAATCCTGCCTGGGAAGGAAACTTTTTTTTGTTCCTTATTCAAATGTATTCCCAATACTTTTCGATTCCTCGTAAAATTCATGTTCTGGGAATAATATGTTAATTAAGCACTAAAATATCACTGCAATCGAGAAGTATTGGGAATAAATTTGAATTAGGACCAAAAAAAAGTTTCCTTCCCAGGCAGGATTCGAACCACGAAAGTCTTAGTTACCAGTCTATCGTGCTCTGGAGTGAACAAGGCTCTGAAATCGGCTACAAGGGTCGGTCCAGTTATTTTTTGCCACTACTGTACATATAAGCCAGAGCTCGAATCAGAGACAAGAGGACATTAATGAGCTTACAAAAGAACACTTAAAAAAAGGCATCAGGTCAAAATCGTGTGTACGTGGTGTACTTTAGAGAAACGGCTAAATAAAAAACAAATGGTTCATAAAAATGACACACAGACTTTCTTTCTTGTGATCAGTTTTACGCGTCTACAAGAATATTATTTTATGTTTCCAATGAAGTAACTATATCTTCTTTATCTATTCTTCAAACTGTGTGCATATCTCCCCGTGGCCGTGTGGTTAGCAGTTCAGTTTTTCACCACGGCGACCCGAGTTCGATCCCCGTCTGGGCGAAGATGGAAATTTGTTGCCCACAATGGGAGTTTCAGGCGTTTTCTCTATTTTTCCCGGAGTTCTCCTGCTTTCCCTAACCATGATCATAAATCCACGAACACTTTACAATCACCCTTTACTTTGCCAGGCCTTCAGAACTTACAAGTTGTACACACTGTGTTTAAAAGTCTCTCTCTTTAATTTACGTACATGAACATTTTAAAGAATTTACACGGAAGATAAATGTCGCTATAAACGAGCTGCTTATTAAAAATATGTCGTTATAAAATATAATAAATCACATTTGTCTAATACCGATAAAAATCATACTTAATGACTGTCACTGACTGTCACAGAAGCCGAGGTATTGCACTAACCAAGGTCGCTAGCCAAGTTCAGCTGTAATACAAAGATAAGTTCATGGAATTTCCTAAGTTCACCGATATTTTTTTTTTATTTTAGTAGGTTATGTTACGACGCTTTATCAACATCTAAGGTTATTTAGCGTCTGAATGAGATGAAGGTGATAATACTGGTGAAATGAGTCCGGGGTCCAACACCGAAAGTTGTCCAGCATTTGCTCATATTGGGTTGAGGGAAACCCCCGGAAAAAACCTCAACCAGGTAACTCGCCCCGACTGGGAATCGAACCCGGGCCACCTGGTTTCGCGGCCAGACGCGCTAACCGTTTCTCCACACGTGTGGACTCACCGATATTACACAGCGTTTTCGAATACCAGCGGAATTTCGTCAAATTAATAATAAGCGTTTTTCGTGATTAGGTATTTTATTAGACATCCAAGCACCTATTTAAAGGAAATCCAATTTAATATTTTACTGGTAAATAAATAAATAATTTCCTGAACAGTCAAAACCAAGTGGGTTCAATCCGCACACACATCTTGAACAGTCCATCCAAGCACCTATTTAAAGGAAATCCAATTTAATATTTTACTGGTAAATAAATAATGAATTTCCTAAACAGTCAAAACCAAGTAGGTTCAATCCGCAAACACATCTTAAACAGTCCACACCTGTGGAGTAACGGTTAGCGAGTCTGACCGAGAAACCAGGAGGCCCGGGTTCGAATACCGGTCGGTTACCTGGTTGAGGTTTTTCCGGGGTTTTCTCTCAACCCAATATGAGCAAATGCTCATCGGTGCTGGACCCCGGACTCATTTCACCGGCATTATCTATCACCTTCATTTCAGTCAGAAGCTCAATAACCTAAGATGTGATACAGCGTCGTAAAATAACCCACAAAAAAATCTTAAACACAACATAAATAGTAAAGCTAGATAATAATTCTACGACTTTAGTATTTGTGTGTTGTGTGTGCGTGCGTGTGTACAGTTAAAGCTTCGTTTAGTGAAGACGTGTAGATACAGTATATATAGTAAAATGAGATTGAAAGAGCAGAGAGGTAACATTAAAAATTGTGTGATAAACTCGGTAAAACATTTAGTGAGACTTTGACACTCATGCGCCAAGGGTATGGAGAAGAAGCAATGTCTCGAATATTATACTAATCGGACAAAGTATGAGTGGCACAAGCGCTTCACAAGTGGCCGTCCTTCAACAGATGATGATCCACGTTCAGGAAGGCCCAGATCGACAAGAACGGAAGAAATGATAGCTCGAGTTGCACAAGAAATCAGACGAGACCGCAGAGTCAATAGATGATGTGGCTACTTTGTTAGACATTTCGCATGGTTCTGCGAAGTCCATTCTCCACAATGATTTGAAAATGCAACGTGTGTGTGAGCACTTTGTTCCAAGAAGCCTAGAAGATAAGCAACGGGAAGAGCAGCAACTGGTTAGTGGAGACCTGATTGACAGGGTGGACCAGGATCCAACTCTCTTGCACAGAGTGATCACAGGTGACGAGACATGGTGTTTCCTTTACGACCCGCAGCCAAAGCGGCAGTCTTCAACGTGGACATCTCCCGGCTCAACAAGCCAAAGAGATTCCGTGCCGACAGATCAAAGGGAAAAGTAATGCTTGAACTGTTCTACGATATTCAAGGTCTCGTACATTTCGAGTTTATTCCTGAGGGTCGAACTGTCAGTAAGGAGGCGTATGTTGCAATTCTTCGGCGTCTTCATGATGCAGTTCGACAAAGAAGACCCAACTTGTGGCAAGGACAGAATTGGGTTCTCCATCATGACAATGCCCCAGCACATCGATCGCTCTTGTTGAGCGAATTCCTCGCACAACACAAAATACCTGTCCTTCCACAGCCACTATATTCTCCAGATCTTGCTCCAGCAGATTTCTACTTATTTCCAAAAGTCAAATCCCTACTCAAGGGACGGCGGTTTGCGTCAGCCGAAGAGGTGAAAATTCATGCGACAAGCGCTCTGCGGGAAGTGACCAAAGATGAGTTGCAGGAATGTTTCGAGAATTGGTGTGGACGCTGGCAGAAGTGTGTCACTGCCCAGGGGGCGTACTTTGAAGGCGATGTTGTGTAAATATATGCCATCTGCAGCAAAGACACCCTATCTACACATGTTCGCACTGAGTGTATACGCTTGGAGTGTATGTCACATATCACATGAACAAGGCAGAAAAGTTGCCTATAGAGCATGGCGTTGCCACCTGAAGTTCCGGTATTTTCTGACTCTACTAGTAGGCCTATATTTATACATTATGAAGCAAATATGAACTCTGTGCCATATATATAGCAGGGCAAGTATCCGAATTCCCATATGTTTCAGTTTCAATTCCAGGATCTTCTTCATCGGTACTGCTAGAACTATGTATACCAATACAGTACTTTATTTATCAATTCGTTTTCAATCTATATGTCCATTAGTCCATCTTGTCTCCAATAGTCCTCTGTCCTTTTTCTAACATGGGCAATGGCATTTTTCCAGTATTTAGTGTTGTTCCTATTTTCTCAAAAAATGGCAACTGTTAGCTGCTTAAATGTGGTGATAGAGATATTACCAGTAATGTTATCTGCAACAGATGTGCATACACCATTGCGCGCTGTTGTCTTTTCCAACGAAATTTCAGATCCTCCTTTCTTTATTTGATTGAAAACTTAACATTGTAAACAATGCGCCTGGCTAGCTAGTGGCACACAACTTTCCTTCGGATTATTTTCTTGCACTCAACCCAGCAAAATTTGTAATCAGAAATGACGTTACTACCCTCTGAATACTGTTTCATCGAGGTGAGTCAGATTTAATTTTACAGTATGAACTCCGGGTATGTTTCCTAGTGAGTCTCCTTACAGGCATAGCACTGAAGTCAACGCTCCGCGGAATAAGACCGCACTTTAGCACTGGGTTACCGGAGAGACTAATTCCTATTGGCAACGTTGTCAACTTGCTGCTACTGCTAGTAGCCAGCCAGCCAGTCAGTCAGCGATATGTTCTGATAATGTGGTAGCATTGGCCGCGAGCTTGGGCGAAGAAAGCGGGGCGTCAAACGGTGATTGGCTAATTCCAAGTTTAACGTCGGTTGCCATGACAACAGACCCGTAAGCCACGCGGCTAGGGAGCTGTCAGAAGTCGAAAGAAACGTTAATTCTACAATACTTTTATTTCTTAGGTCTAGGTGCATCGTTAGCGAAATGGTTAGAGAATTTTAGCGTCACAAACAGGGTTTAAAATCTTGGCTAGAAGAAAATGGAATTTCAGGTAGACATATACCGTTTGAGGCAGATTTCTCTGGTTACTCAAGTCTTTCCTAAATTCATTCTACCGTACTCCACAGAATATTGTCAATATCGTGAAACAGGCTAATTTCTACTGTCATTGCTACCAGTCCACAATCTAATCTATGACAGCACAGCAATGCTCAACCACAAGTGGTACTCATGGACTTGGTCCAATTCGTGTATTAAGTGCATGCCCCTCATCCAAACACTCTGCCACTCCCACAAGCGCATGCGTGGGTACAAAATACTCGAGTAAAAAAAATTACAAGAAATTTAAGGAAATTCCAATGATAACTGAAACGTCTATATTCGAATCAAAGTACAGTCAACTCTGGATATAGTGAACTCGGTTATAGTGAACATTCGGCTATAATGAACCTAAATCGTTGGTCCCGACCGGCATACATTAAAAAGTACATTAATATTTCCGTTTATAGTGAACCCTCTCTTCGGTTATAGTGAACCTTGTATCCTGACAAATTCTTATTTTAAGTTAGACGTTCTTGTTTAAAGCTGAAAGAATGCTTTGAGAACCAACATTCTAAGTTTCTTGCTCCATTAGTTAAAGAACAAAGGTAGGATTAGTGATTCCTAGCCAATGAGCTGTACTGTAAATCCAGGCAACGCGTGACGATTTTACCTCACTCCACCGTCGAAGGGTTGACATTCTGTTCTCAGGCACTCTACTCTACTCTATCTACTCTACTGTTATTTCTAATCCTTCACCGTCAAAGGGTTGCCTTTTGTTCTCAGAAACATTTCCATTAACTTTTCTTGTCAAAACAATACAATTTCACTCTTTCGCACTCGAATATAGACGTTTCGAGTAAAAAAAAATATCCCAGCATACATCAATACAAGATTAATAAAAGCTATATTTTTTTTAAGTATACGGATCATTGTTAGAAGAATTGAGACATATGAGTGTTATAATATGTCTTCTGTCGCGTCAAACAATATTATCAACTTATCTGTTTGTAACATTTACCAAGTCAACGTTTTCTGTATCCCTGACACACTCAAAGTACAAATGATAAGATAAACTCGTAAACAGGACGAAACATTATCACATTAACTAAATTAATATTTTAAGAAAGCGAAGTTATTAGCTTCAGGTCAGATTGTACCGAGATTATCATCAAGAGTTGCAAAGTCTTGTCTTATCTTATAGGTATCTTATAAAACGAACCTGCAACACATTAAATACGAAAACAAAAAAGAGATTGCACTAAAATTTACAGGGGGTTTTTACATCCTATTGATTGCAAAACTGATTTTTTTTTCAGAGGGAGCTATTTTATCAACCGTACATATAATTTTAATGTAATAGCTTGTTTAGAGTATTTATTGATACTATATTATAATTATAACTGTACAAATAGTATACACAATGCATATATTCATTCACAGTTTTCTGCCCAAGAGTAGTCTTTCACTGCGAACCCAACATTCTTCAATCTTCCATATATAGCAGGACTTCTGAAGTATATTTCTCATGGTTTTTAAGTAACTTAAAATGAGATTAATAAACATGTGTATCTCCCTATATCCCCATAAAACGCTTCTATGGCTTCAAAATTCAGGGCATTTTGGACTACGTAGGCCTATATGTTTCCTGTTTTTTCTTAAGTCATTTAAAATGAAATGTGTATCTTTCTATACTTGCGTAAACGGCTTCTATGGCCTCAAATATTCACTGGAACTTAATTACACCTATATCAGCCATAAAAAGGAGAGCCTACGTGACGCGGCTTGGGAAAAGTATCGTAAATCCTTTAGATACTGACTCAAAACAAATTTTGGAAAAAAAAAAAAACTGAAGAGAAGATTAAAATATAAAGAAAGAAAGATAGAATAAAAGATAATGCAAAGAACAGAATCGAATGAGGATCAAAAGAAAGAGAAACAGAAACAAGTGACAAGAAAATAAAGTGACGAGTTCCAAATATTTTCCAGCAGATTAGCCTTTCTCAAGTCAAGCCAACTTCACAAACAACATTACTCTTTATTACTTTTAATTACTGCTCGGCACCGATCAAAGGATTGCACTAACTGCTAACTACTGGAATACTGCAACCTTTAATCAAGAAAATTAATGCAGGTACAATCAGTTCAAACCCAAGTTCACCACTGTTCTTCAGTTGGTTCCCAAACAAAATATCAACAACGTGAGTAGGTTCCCCATGTTCAAATATCAACAACGCGAGTAGGTTTCCCCATGTTCAAATATCAACAGCGTGAATAAGTTCCCCGTGTTCAAATATCAATCAACAACGTGAGCAGGTTCCAAGTTGTGTGGGACAAGGTTGTTAATCGATCATGTAGCAGAATAGTGGCAGTGTTCAAATATCAACAACTGGGATGAGGTAGTTGTTATTGCCTATAAAGCCACCTTAATCGATCATGACCCGTGGCTCCATCTACGTTAAAATATAAATACCGGTTCATAAGTTTCAGTGATTAGCAGAGTAGTGGCAGTGGAAGTACAGGACAGCCATGGTTCCATATACGTTAAAATAAAAGTTATTCGACACAGCGTGTCCGCCAAACACAAAACATTTTTAACCGTAGACAGTAATTGACAGTCCTATGTCTGTATAAAATGGGAAGAGAAATGTTTTCTGGCTTGGTCTAGCGCGCGGGAACCAATGGCAGTATACAGATGAAATCAACCTGGAACCAACTCGGGTATAGCTCTGGGACGAACTGAGAACCGATTCACAGATTTGGGAACCAATTCCAGTACGCCCAAGTTCACACACGCCCAATTACAGCGATTCATTCAATTTCTTTATCTTGTGTTCTCTCGGAGTCTTCTTTTCCCGTTAGAATATGAGACATCTGTTCACTGTGTGTGAGAAACATACTAATCCATGAGTGGCTAGTGTGAACTATCCCCGCTTGGGCTGATTACCTGGTTGGATTTTTTCGAGGTTTTCCTCAACCACAAGACGAATGTCAGATCATCTATGACGAATCATCGACCTCATCTTATCCAATACCATCGACGCTAAATAATCTAGTAATTGAGACATTGTCGTTAAAATAACAAAGTTAAAAAAAAAAGATACAGATCAATAAATTCAATAGATAGCAACTAGATCACATAACATTGCAAAATGCTTTTACGGATGTATTCATTCACAAACCCAACATCGATTTTACTCAACGTATCTAAAGATGAATGGTTATCGTATAAAAGATAATTGCGCGGAATAAAAAGTCACATAATATCGCAGTTCTCAAAATTTATACGTTCTACCGCGCCACTGACGACCGAAGCCCGAGAATCGATAACAACATATGGATGAATGTAGGATTTAAAATTGTTGTGATCACTGACTGTTATGGAAGGCTTAGAGTGCACCATTAATTTTTATGGGGCATTCTTCTTGTTATTTTGTTTGAAATTTTGTACTTGAAACAAGTACCCTAATGTAAATCAAGAACAAAGCATTATGTCCTTAAAAAAAAAAAACATTGCATGCATTTCAGTGTTTGACAAAAACAAAACAGTCTTAATTTTAACTCCTTAACCACTGAACTTTGGACATAAGCGTAATTAAATGAACTCAGAATGAGCCAAGGAATTCGTCCTTCATTTTCTAAACATTTTAGCTAACACAATATGTATAATCATAATGATACAATGGTAAAGTAATTATACGCGTAATATTTTTACCTACAAGCGTCATGGATTTCCTAGAAAACCGTTAATTGTAAATATACACGTTTTCAAGGAATAATCATTTTGTATCCGCTTTAAACAAATAGAATTGACTTAGCCTGGCAGACTATTACCCACTGCGTCTAATTATTACCAAACCTCCCCATATAAGGAAATCCCTTAACCACACGCTTGTGGCAGATCCCTAATTGTGAATCACATCCGTTAAGGAATCACTGCAAATATTTCCCCAAACACTCAGAAACTCGTGTTTTAAATAGGCTGTTTTAAAAGGACTTCACAGCTTTAAAAACTTATACAAATGTATCCACACATCTTACAGAATCGGTTCAGTTGTCATTTCAAAGGACAATACATCAAGTTTGACTCATGTAGTCCCATAGTACGACATTCCCCATGACGATACCGTGTATCTAGATATGCTAGAAAATTTCATTCCGCAGATTGGCGAAGATGACCAAGATGGACGCATTCACTACCAGCAAGATGGGGCACCACCTCACTACTGCTTCGAGATTCGTGAGCTTCTTGATCGGCGTTTACCAAGTCGTTGGATTGGTCGTGCGGGGCCAACTGCAAGGCCACTTCGCTCATCAGATCTGAACCCCCTCGATTTTTAATTGTACTAGGCTACAGATACAAACGATAACTGCTTATGGAGTGGTTCTTATAGAAAGACAGACGAAACCAGTCTTCCGCTCTGACAATCTGGAAACAACAATGATATGCTTGTATTTTGGTAATAAACTGTGAAAAGTGGTTGTGAAGTTTTAAATGTTTGTGTTATGTTCAGTTGTAAAGGATTATGTAATAATAATAATAATAATAATAATAATAATAATAATAATAATAATAATAATAGTGGTGGTGGTGGTGGTAGTAGTAAAACAATGAAAATCAAAACTTTTTTAACGAAATATCCACCGCTTTATGGTTTAAGCAACACTTTAGGGGATTTTAATTCATTACAAAATGGGGCTCTAATTGCAGTTTACAAAGAAAAATTGTTTACTATTCGTTTGGACTTAGTTGTAAGTTCATACAGAGCCAGGCATTGAGAAACTGAAAACTAAGGAGATAGGACCACCGTTTCCTAAATGATTATCTGTCACTAGAACAGGTGTAGACTGAAATTCTTTCAGTGCTGATGATCAAAAAGAAAATCACGTTTCGGAGTTTTGCTCTATTTTTCTTCAGGTTATCACGAAATTGGGTGAGAGGGGATTCCTATCAACATTGCTTCCTTCCTCATTTACATCAATAATTGTCACAAGTTCTAACTCTCTATGATATGTGAGTGAATGTATAGTCGGGTAGTATCGGACATCGGGTAATATCGGACAGTGAGTTTCTTTCATGTACCACACGATGATAGTACCTGATTGACATGGTTACGTTTCTGTGATGTCGCATAGAGAAACGTAACCATGTCATTCAGGTACTACAATATGGTGGTAGATGAAAGAAACGCACTGTCCGATACTACCCGACTCTCCCCTACAAGTGTTTCAAAAGTAATGCATAATTGCAATTAAAACTGAATCAGGGGATTTTAGACAGAAAACTCAGACATGCCAAATCTTATATTTAGAAAGGAATATTTTTATGGAAATAAAATATTTTGGAGACTATTGTGCGAGTTACGTCATCGAGGACATTTTTAAATGGCATCCTATAGTTTTTAAAAACCATCTGTAAGAACATATTTTTATGCAGTGCCGTCATTTCCCATAACTATGGTCCTGGAACACAACTATGGTCCACGATACAACTATTCAAAGAAAATTGTAGAAGTAACATAGACCGTTCGTAGATAGCTGCAGTGACTTGACTTCAAACTACATTACAGCAAAAATATAGATAAACGAGGTATTACGTTATGGAGTACAAAATTTGAATGGACCATAGTTGTGTTCCAGGACCATAGTTATGGGAAATGACGGTATTTAATTTGTTTTGTACAGAAGTAATCTTGTAATAGTTTAATTGTTGATATATTTTATTGGCCCCTGTATTATGTAAGCAGGTTTATTGATGAAATCAACATTAAACGAAATGTTTTTAACAGAAAATGAGAGAAATGAGATTCTGATGAAGACAGGATTTTGTGAGAGAAGATGTACACAAAAAAAGAGGTATGCAAACTTTTTAACGATACTCGTCCAAATAGGCCACCTATTTCTCAGTCAACTGTGACGGAAATAAACGCGAAATTCAGAGAATATGGACATGTCTGACAATTTGAATAACTGTTCAACAAAATAAATCATGAACGGTAATAAAGCTCTCCAACAAGAAATGCCTAAAACGTATTTCACTTTTTTCTTTCTAACTGAAAGATAATTTTGGCATAACCATGTCAAAATGGCACTGAGGTTAGTGAACTTAAGAAAATAAAGATAATGTTGTATCCTGGCTAGCACACAATTTATTTCTGACCTTGAATAAAATAACAGTTTTATTGATCTAGATTCATTTTCCGGGCTGAGAGGCCGTGGTCTGTTAGTTGGCTTTCGACCAGACGTTTCGTCTGCAACTGCGGCAGACATCTTCAGTGGAGTGGTATCCGAGATCCCAAAACTCTTTCGGCATACCTGAGGCAACTGATTATGCCGAGAAGAGTTTTGCGACCTCGGATACCACTCCAATGAAGATGTCTGCAGCAGTTGCAGACAAAACGTCTGGTCGAAAACCAACCAACAGACCATGGCCTCTCAGCCCGGAAAATAAATCTAGATCTATAGACTCCGGCCGTGAAAGCCTACACTACAAGATTAACAGTTTTATTCCCCGCAGAACCCACACCGCTGCCGCGTAGACGAAAACATCGTGTCTGGCATAATATGTAGATCAACAATAATATGGAATGAGCGCTATTTACAGTCCTTCTGAGAGGACAAATTTTCTCATTAAATTTCGGCGAATATATGAGACCGGTGCCCACCCAGCATCGTGATGAATTTGGGGAGCTACAATGAGTTGCGAAATAAGGTCTGGAAATATCGCGCTAACCACAAGTTACTCTGTACTGGTTCGATATCATTCACCTCTGCTGAGGAATGTAGACGTGAGGTCACCAGTGTGTTGTCGTTCGTCCTGCTGTTTCAGAGATACATTTTGATTACCCACTGTAAAAATGATATAATGAACTATACGACATTTACGTAACACTCATTGTTTCTATTTCAAATTAACGATCATTTTCACTTTTTATTTCTCTCAAGTTTCTGGTTAATATAGGCCAGCGGCTTCCAACCTATGGTCCGCGGACTTCTGGGAGTCCGGGTGATTCGGAAGAGGTTCGCGGAAACAATGTATGATTTAAAACTGTGTTTTAATTAAACTTAATTTTATTGTATTCTCTGTCTTTTTGCTTGTATCACACTCCTGAGACACAAAGTTCAACAGGAATGAGATCGCGTGAGGAGCTTACTTATTTATTTTTACCTTTTTAAATGATCTAAATTCAGTTTGCAGGGTGCAACTTAACAGCATTCACAGTACAGCATAATACTTATTATAATAATAAAGAAAATCTACGAGCCCACGATTCAGTACCTATCGGCGAAATACAACATAGAAAAAATCACAGTTACCGGTCTCTTCTTCGGAGCGAGAGGCACCATTCCGAAAGCCTTTGTAAGGTGGAGGGAAAAATACAAGCTGACGAGAGATCTTCAAGATGCCATCGTCACCACCATAATAAAATTTTCTGTAGCGATATTTCGTCAGCATCTTTATGGTGTACATTCAATTTAAATTATATTTGGTTATTTTTTTTTCTTATGTCTTAATCAATTTTGTCTGAAACCCGTTTATATAATTTTTCATTTTAAATTTTATTGTGAGCTACTCTGTGTCGCAGGGCAAACCCAAAATATTGGGTCAGACCAATAAATAAATTAATTAAACTTGTGGTCTCACTGAGTTACCAATCGAGAATTCGATTACTTCTTCAAGCCAAGTGACATTCTGGCGACAAATGATGACGTACTCTTGTCTGATATCGTCGAAAATACAAATAACATCTTGATTCATTAACATCAAAATTAAGGGAATATTCCTTTTCCTGCATTTCAAAAAACAATTGGCGACAGTCTTTTCTTAACGGCAGGAAATTGTTTGTCCTTCAAAGAAGAAGAGAAACTATTACAAATTGTGATTCGAGCTTAAGAATAGAGTTTCCTACAACGATTGTGTTGCAATGCTGGTTACATCACGACCATGTATCCTATGATTTCCGAATTGCAATACAACACTTAAACGTCATTTGCATCCAGTGTACAGTTTCTGCTTTGGTTTTCTTAAGGCTATGGATCTGCAACATTTTTACCACATATTTCTTACAATATGGACATGCAATACACAAATTTTCACTTTGATATTCTAATTAGTTTAATTATAATTAATTTGTTTTATACTGAATTATAATTGCTCCCATTTTCTAAGTTTACGTAATTTTTCTTTACATTTATATTCAATTTATTCTTAATAAATACATGTGAAATAAGACATAGCCTATTCTTTTAATATTTTTCCAATTACTTTTTGAGAAAAAAAATTATTTACCCTCTTAGCAGTTAATTTTTTAATTCTTTTTTAACTTAACAACACAACACATGGTGATTTCAATACTTTCAAAAGCAGAAGAAAACACATGTCAGTTTACTTCACATGCTTCTGTAGACTTCTGTGCAAAACTTCACTGAGATTGGAAGAAAACTGAATTCATTACAGCATTTTTAAAGTTACAAAATGTTGAAAATTCGAAAATCGAGAAAAAAAGTATCAAAGTACCGCATGTATTATGATATATACTATCGATATCCTTCCTTTCTATATAGGTCTGTCACACACATTTTTCTCCTACATTACTGCGCGAAATATAAACTGAATGAAAAGAAAAATTAGTTACACTGAAGAATAACAGCTGTCAGTTAAAAGGGCTGCAACTTCACGCACTCGCTGGTCCCTTTAAATTCGTCCTGGGCGGGGGGGGGGGGCTTTAAATTGTCATAGGGCCAAAATAAGCACAGATTTAAAAAACTGAAACATTGTTTTATTTTTTAGAGTTAAAAACAAAATGTCCATTTGTTTTATTTTTTTCTCCACCGATCCATAGCCTTAAAGAACAGATTTAATGTTAAGCTAAATTTGCGACTTACAATATTAGAGTGTCTACAATAACTGAACTAAACCTCTCAAAATTGACAGCTGCGAGGTAATATCAATCATCCTATTAACAACCTTATGGCACACTATGTCTAAACTTAATAATAACCATTTTTCTGAGAAAAATGTGACAATGTAATATATCTTCATATTTGTGTAGGTGAATTCACAGATTACACACAAAGGCTAAAACTAAAATTTAACATCGCTACCAATTTATTAAGCATGTATAATTCATTATAAAGCAAATATTTAATGAGTATAACAACTTTAAGGGCCTAAATTACGTAGAACATTTTAGGGGATTCGCCAAAATGAAGAATGGGAGAGGAGGTATTTTTTTAAACTTTTTTCCTATTTGGTGTAAATTATTAATTTTTTGTATGTAGAGCTCATAGCTGTGGCAACTCAACCAAATAAAAATATTTTGAAAAAAAAAAAAAATTATTTGGGGGCCCAAATTTGAAACAAATATACCCAATGCAGGATTGTACTAAAACTGATATATCTAAACCGTTTTTAAAGATAGATTCAAATGGTTTTTTGCAATGTATTTGCAAAAGCATGTTCTACAAACTAACAGAATTTTGATATTAGTCCCTACGTTTGTAAAATAAAAAATTAAAATTTAATAACAATTTTCTGATTTCCTTTCTTGCAAACAACAGACGTATTTTTAAAATGAAATCAATTAACAAAATTCTGTTACAGAGAAAAGTTTCCTAATAGCCTAAAGAATGTGTGTTCTAAATTTCATGCATGTATCTGTAATAGTTCAGAAATTACATCCATTTTTGTCTGGCAATGTAGCAAAAAAAAAAAATGACGTTACTGGAAACCGATAAAAGCGGGCGTGTGATTTAAAAATCCATAGCGCAGGAAGTTTAAAAATGACGTCTCAACATACGGTAAGGGCACAAATACCCACAAAATGTTATGCAATGCTTTCCACACATATAAAAGGGTATTTTAAAGAAAAAAAAATTTTGAAAATTTAATTTACCGGAAACAACAATAAAAGTGGGCGAGTAATTTAAAAATCCATAACCCAGGAAGTTTAAAAATGGAGACTCAACATCCGATAAGGACAGAAATACCCACAAAATGTTATGCTTTGCATTCCACACACATCACAGAGTATTTTAAAGAATCTTTTTTTTTTTAATTTACTCATTTTTCACCAAAAAATACCATCCTCTTCCCTTCAAAACTGTTGGTAACCAGTGATATAGACTAAATACATGTGACATCTGGAGATTTAAATGCTATAACTTTACTAGGAAACGAACATACAAGACTTGCTGCCATGACTGTACGACGTCCCTCATTCATGTAACTCCAATGATACATACTTTTCCTCTGAAAATAACGACAATTTTACGTGAAACGACTGCTGTAAGCTATCAAGGACAGGTACGACAGATATTGAAACCTATATAAAACGTGTATGACGTAAATTCTATATGTAACTTCCGGTCAAAAAACAAGGAAACAAGATTAATTGACTTGAGCGATAACGTACTCAACCGACCAAGACTGTCACAATTTTGCCCGGTGTTTATGAAAACGATGTCTAGCGAAACCACGTCAAACATGCCAAACAACAAACGTGTTCATTCTGATAACATATGTATAAGGAAGTGGAATGCGCCCACACACCAACACCTCATAGCACGTCCGACGGGGGTGAAAGGCTGGAAAATAGTGCGAACAGACACCTTTATGTCACAAGACACACGATACGAAATTAACTACTACATGGGCTATATAACTACAGGTAGTTGAAATTCCCACGAAAAAAAAGTGAAAAATATCTTCTTAAGACCGAACAATTTTATGTTATTTCGTCAGTAATTACGAGAGCCGGATTTCCATGCATATGTATGTTTTTATAAAGGTGGTTACACTTCTCACACTTTGCAAATATTCGTTTTATGGCTTATCGAATCCAAGAAACCATACTTCTTCCGTGCATGTTTGCATGTTTTGGTGTTTTTTGGAAGTAAATTCATGCATAATGCATATTTTGAATATTTTTGATTTAATAGCATATATTTAGACTTTTTCACCTCTGATTGATATTCTGACTGATATATAGGCTACATCTATTATCAGGCAGTACATGTCACTTGACGATATGTATCAGAGGAAGAACATTATTGCTTGTATGTATCTGAAGTTTGATTACTGTAATATGAAGCTAATCGGCGATGTATGCAATTTTACCCCATTATCTCCTGGCCTACTTGCCTCATAAGTGGTGCCATGTTGGTATCACTTGAGAAGTTCAGACCTGTCCTCGGACAATGACAATAATAATAATAATAATAATAATAATAATAATAATAATAATAATAATAATAATAATAATAATTTAGACTTTTATATATGCATATTAAGTTTTTTCTGACTTTAGTGTCTATATCATGTTAACTTGCATAATAGTGCATTTTTTCAGGATAACACAGAGGGTTTGGAATTGAACGGGTTACATCAGCTTCTTGTCTATGCGGATGACGTGAATATGTTAGGAGAAAATCCACAAACGCTTTTTCTGTATGGCTGTGAAACTTTGACTCTCACTTTGAGAGAGGAACAGAGATTAAGGATGTTTGAAAATAAAGTTCTTAGGAAAATATTTGGGGCTAAGAGGGATGAAGTTACAAGAAAATGGAGAAAGTTACACAACGCAGAACTGCACGCATTGTATTCTTCACCTGACATAATTAGGAACATTAAATCCAGACGTTTGAGATGGGCAGGGCATGTGGCACGTATAGGCGAATCCAGAAATGCTTACAGAGTATTAGTTGGGAGGCCGGAGGGAAAAAAAACTTTGGGGAGGCTGAGACGTAGATGGGAGATATTAAAATGGATTTGAGGGAAGTGGGATATAATAATAGAGACTGGATTAATATTGCATAGGATAGGGACCAATGGTGGGCTTATGTGAGGGCGGCAATGTAGTCTATGTAATCCGGGAATCGACTAATATTTATTGGATATATCCTATGTAAGCTAACTCTATTATTGGTTACTCAGGAGAAGACGAGCGGAAGGAATGTAGCCTTAAATGTGGTTGCTGATTATAATAAATATCGCTCACATAAGCATTCCAGTACTCAGATTATTATCCAGTCCAAAACATCAGTAACAATATATATTTGGAAATTAAAGGATAATAATTTATTATCTTAATAAAATAACTACTAATAATTCTTAATTGCTTAATCTTGTATCAACTATAATTTAATACCGGCAGCTTAACTTCTCACTTTCTAAGCACAAGAGCAATGATCAGCAATTGATGAAGTCAGCATATTTTTTAATAAATAGTACTGCGTCACATATTCATATCACTAACGTTCTTCTCCCTGTCGCCTCATCTCCTGCTCTTTATCTCGTAACAAACACTACATATTTTAATTAAAGTTTTGAGTAGGATGGTGATGTTAGTGACGTACCGAAAAGTTGTCTCCCACAGTGCGCCGAAGTGCAAGGACGTTAGTCGGTCGTCCCAAGCATACAGTTTTCCTCAGTCTGTTGTGAGCTACTGAAGGGAATACTCATTCGTGCGTAATACAGTGCAAGCTATTTTTCTTCTTTTAACTGCTTAAAAACACAAGGAATTACCCATTCGTGCTTCATATAGTGCCAACTATAGTAGGCCTATTTCTTTCCCAATTGTTGGAGAACTCTGAAGAGACTACTCACTGGCCAAACAGGTTTTAGAAACTAAGTGCGTTGACACTATCGCAAGAAAGATAGTCTTTCCACACGTTATGATTTTTTTTGTCTCCAATATGTCCACCTTCTCTGAATTTCGCTTCTATTCTACTCACAGTTGACTGAGAAATAAATGGTCGATGTGTTTCATTAAGAAGTATGCTTACCTCTTATGTAAGTCTTCTGCCACCAAATTCTGTCATTAGATTCTCATTTCTCTCACTTTCTGATACGTAATCTTGTTTCATATTGATTTCATCAATAAAACTGCTTTCATAATATAGGAACTAACAAAATATATCAACAATAAAATTTTTACCGTAGTAACCATAACCATATAGCTTCTGAAAAAATCAAATATATTATAAAAATGTTCTTTCAGTCATAAAAAAAAACTTTATGGTGTCATTAAAAATGTTCTCGATGAAGTCATAACTCGCCCAACAATAGCCGAAAAAATACTTTGTTTCCACAAAAAGATTCCTTTCTAAATGAAAGATTTGATGTAAGTGGGCTTTTAGTCAAAAACCCCCTCTCATTCAATTTTAATTGCAATTATGCGTTACTTTTGAAAAAAAAAATAAAAACCTGTATAGCGATAGCATATGCAATCATTTTCATTCTTCCGGCAAAACTCTTTCGAATTCTGCACACCTCAACACCAAATTACCTTTCTTCTCGTTTCGCTTATCGGTATACTCTAACCACGACAGTATACCTCTTCATAGAACATCTTGTTACTCATCATCTTTCACAGTATCCACCTCGCGACAATGGAATTCCTTGTCACAAAGTATTAGGGGCCGCAAAACAATATACATTTTTAAAAATCGCTTAAAGAATAATCTTCTTAGCAATTCACTCTAATTATACTGACTTCCTAACGGTCACTGACTATATAGCAACTTCTTTCTATAGACATCCATCCTGATAACGCTGTATTTTCAAAATTATCTCTCAATATCTCTTCCTATTATCTAACATTATTTGAAATATATTAAAATTCTATATATTTTAGTTTAATTCTGCTACACAGTTTGCATTTCATTGTTTAATAATTAATGGTTCATAGTATTTTACTGTTTAATTCATAAATAATTCTTGTATACACGTAACTTTATCTAAATCAAATTGTTGTATTCTTTGTTGCTTGTAAGTTCATACATAACTACTAATTCCACAATTTGGGACATCTGGCCGACATCTACGGCTGACCACTAGGATCCAGAATACAAAGCAGAGGTTAAATCTATATTAATAATAAAAAAAATGTTATGTTTTATTTAACGACGCTCGCAACTGCAGAGGTTATATCAGCGTCGCCGGATGTGCCGGAATTTTGTCCCGCAGGAGTTCTTTTACATGCCAGTAAATCTACTGACATGAGCCTGTCGCATTTAAGCACACTTAAATGCCATCGACCTGGCCCGGGATCGAACCCGCAACCTTGGGCATAGAAGGCCAGCGCTATACCAACTTGCCAACCAGGTAGACTATTAATAATAAATCTGTAGCCGAAATTTTTCTGGTAATTTTCGATTTTCCAAAAATAATTGGTCCTAACATATATAATTAACCATCCTGAAACCGAAAATCGCTTTTTTGAAATTTTTGTTTGTATGTCTGTCTGTCTGTATGTATGTTTGTTACCTTTTCACGCGATAATGGTTGAACGGATTTCGATGAAAATTGGAATATAAATTAAGTTCGTTGTAACTTAGATTTTAGGCTATATGGCATTCAAAATACATTATTTAAAAGGGGAGTTATAAGAGGGTCTGAATTAAATAAATCGAAATATCTCGCTTATTATTGATTTTTGTGAAACATGTTACATAACAAAAGTTTCTTTAAAAATAATTTGCGATAAGTTTTATTCCTTGACAAATTTTGATAGGACTGATATTTAATGAGATAAATGAGTTTTAAAATTAAAATAACTGCCATCTAAGGCCGTGTAATGAATTAAAGACAAATGACTTCGTCTATAGAGGGCCTTGGACAGCAACAATCGAAAGCTATGAAAGATAGGCTACAGAGAATGTTTCTGTGTTTGTATGAAGTAATATCGGAAGCTAAATTAACCGATTTGTATAATTAATTATTATTTCACCATTGGAAAGTGTAGTTTCTCTAGATGGACATAATGCTATAATGTTATTACAGTAACTTCTGATATGATATAATATAATATAATATAATATAATATAATATGTAATATTATATAATATAATTTAAGTTATTTGAAAGGTTCAGAACCATAGTGGGCCAAGCGCCATTTACTGATTACGTAGAAAACAAGGGTTAAAATTAAGTTATTACCATAATTCAATGGAAACCTATAACAAGTAAAATAAATACACACATTAAATCTAAATGATGTCAATCTTCATTAAACTATGGTTGCATGTAATAAAAATTAAACATGCTAAAGGAATTGTCATTGCACCAAATGAGTGTCTCTGAACCAAAATGATCGCATTTTAATTATTTGGATGCAATTTAAATTAAGTAACATATTAAACGATTTATCCTTCTATCAAACACGAATGTTCCCTGGATCAAATGTCCTATTTTAATTATGTAATTACTTTATATTTATTTCTAACGGGTGCAGCGGAGCGCACGGGTACGGCTAGTTAAAAATAAAATACAATACAATATGATTTCAGAGAGAATATGGAACAATGATAAATTTAAAAATAAGTACAATTTGTTTTCGGAGAAACACGAGATGAAAGTACAATGAAGAGTAATGAAATGAAGTAAAAGAAAAAAATTGCGTAGTGTTATACAAGTGATTGTGTAAAATGGATAATGAATCTCTCAATACCATTAAACAAATTTTGCTGGTTGAATGGAAGAGAAGGCCCTATGGGCTTAACTCTGCCAGCTGAAATAAATCACCATTATTATTATTATTATTATTATTATTATTATTATTATATTTCATGTGAGCCAACGTGTCCGCATTCTTCATATTGTTCAAGTATTTTAATGAGTTTACTTTAAGAAATTAATGAGTCCCTAGAAGTACGAAGTGGAGCATCTATGAAACAGCTGCAGAACAATTAAATAATTTTATTGGATCTTAAGACTAGTAAACACTAAAAAAAAGCAACACTCGATAACACAATCAGGTTTCAAACATCATCCGGGTTTACAGACCATTAAAACCGTATAAAGCGAACATTCTTTGCGTGCTTACAACGAGGCATGGCTATTATCTTTCATCTTATTGAAATTTGAATGCAAGATCGGAGAGTTTCTGCACAGTCAGAAATTTATTGTTCTGCAATCATCTAAGCATGTACTGTGATTTAAAATCATCTGCTATAATGAAATCACGTACGTTTGTTCATTCACAATCTCCAAAGAAGAATTCCTGGTATCTACAGCAAAGAGATTATAGAGAAACACTGCTGAAATGAACAATCGAGTAAGATTTGTTTAGAATTTAATTAATTCTGATAATGAATCAATCAAATCAACATTTAGGAGCGTTATGAGTACATATTAACAGTGAAGGAGTAAGTTTAGCAGAAGCTATAAAATGTTGCCATATATCCGTTATTACTGAGATCTTGGTACAGGCAACATAATAAATTCACTCCAAAGATTTTAACTTCCCAAAGATCGTGCTGTTGAAATTGTAAGCATATCTACAAGTAGGTAACTTATTTTCATATTAGAGCGAAATGGACATGACAAAATTTCGGTCGGCGCATCAAAATTTATTTGTATTTTAGACCTGACAAGTGAGTTTTCTACTGAAAAACAATCATTATACTGAAAGATAATCGTAATCAGCTATACAGGGTGTTTCAAAAATACGGGGCATAATTTCAGGTATGTATTTCCCACATGTAGACAATCAAAATAGTTCATTACAACATGTGTCCGGAAATGCTTTATTTCCGAGTTATGGCCTTCACAACATTGAAATTCACCGGAACGCTTTTCTTTCCGCAGGTCGTTGCCGTCGAAGGAGACATTAAGAGGGCACTCTGACAGTTCATTCCGAGGCGAAGGTTACATTCAGTGTTGTGTAGGCGTTAGACTGTGCGATATGTATTCAAATCAAGAGCTGGATAGGTAGAGGTGGCCAAATTGCTTGGCCTCCACGCTCACCTGATCTGAACCCTCTCGATTTCTACTTGTGGGACCATTTAAAATCATTGGTTTATTCGTCTCCGGTGCCTGATTTGGAATCCCTTCGGAATCGAATTGTGGCATGTTCTGAGGACATACGCAATACTCCTGGAGTTTGGGATCGTGTTCGCAGGTCAATGAGACATCGATGTGAGGTCTGTATTCAAGCAGGAGGTGGACATTTTGAACATCTTCTGTAATGACAACGACCTGCGGAAAGAAAAACGTTCCGGTGAATTTCAATGTTGTGAAGGCCATAACTCGGAAATGAAGCATTTCCGGACACATGTTGTAATGAACTAATTTTATTGTCTACATGTGGGAAATACATACCTGAAATTATGCCCCGTATTTCTGAAACACCCTGTATGTCAAGTGAATTAATTGTCGAATATATCTCGAGCAGTTTATGTCTTATAAATAAAATTGTGTGTATGTATATACTGTATATATGTATATAAAATTCCCTTTTATGAGGTTCAGAAGATTGTGATGGAAATTCTGAAGGCCCCTCTTCAAATTCTACACTATCATTTATATGTCAACACATAAATTTTTGTTTTAATGTACAAATGGAATAATTATTATACTCGGTTCATTTTCCTTTATCTTTTATGTTTGTTAATTCCGGATCCCAGTGGTCAACCTCACTTGAGGACGGATAATTTTAAATAAATCTTAGTAGTATTCCCCTTATATTATGTAACTGATTTTGATTATATGTAATTTTCTACTCTATTTTATATTGTCCTTTTATTATGTACCTGATCTTGACTAGGCCTATTTGTAATTTTCTACTATATTTTATGTAATTTCTAAGGTCTCTTCTTTTCTGTTCTTTTGTAATCTATCACATAATTTTGTATTTCATGTGTATTATTGAAACCTGGTTGAGGGTAGAGAAGGCCTTATGGCCTTAATTCTGCCAGGCAAACCACCACCACCACCACCACCACCACCACCACCACCACCACTACTACTACGACCACCACTACTACTATTTTTTTCGGGAGTAGAATTATTACAACAGAGTCCTATTATATGCACAATTTCTGAAGCAATCCATTCACTATGAAGGCTGGCGACTCAAGTTTACGGTTTCACTGGAAATGCAGATCTCTCTCTGCAGTATTCAACATTAATACATGAAACTAATTATGCGAAATTGAAAAAAGGCGTACTGTAGGCTATAATACACAAGTTGAAGCAATGTCAATTTATCACTTTCTCCGATTTCCCTGGAAAAGGGAGGAAGATATTATTCCAGGAAGTCGAGTTTGCACTGTACATCCATTCCGGGAACGTGCTAAGGAAAATGTATTGTTTACGTGCACTGATCAGGTCTGCTTAGAAGAGCTGCAGATCTATGCTAGTGATATTTCTCCATGAAGCTAGATGATGGACACAATTACGTTCGAATTCACAGATTACAGGAAGGGATTTTACACTACAGCTCGACATCTACAATGTCAATTCGCTTAATTTTTATTAATTTATTAATTCATAGCATTTTCTGCCTTCCTTTTACTCTCCACATATGATTCAAATATCTTAATGTCGTCTATCAACTGATATCTTCTTCTGCCCGAACTCTTCTCCCGTTAACCATTCTTTCCAGTGCATCCTTCAGCAGATTATTTCTTCTCAGCCAGTGACCCAACCAAATCCTTTTCCTCTTCCTGATCAGTTTCAGCATCATTCTTTCTTCACCCACTCTTTCCAACGCAGCTTCATTTCTTATTGTCTGTCCACTTCACACGCTCCACTCTTCTCCATATCCACATTTCAAATGCTTATACCCGTCTAGATATGAAACAGACAATGGTACGGAAACTTGTACAAATGTATCGGTACTTCAGCCCTCTATTTCTGCACTCAGCAACTTCAGACTGAAAGGCAGTCGTCACATTAGGTCTATACTCTATACCAGTGGTCGTCAGTACTCGCTGAAATGGACGAAGTGCAAGGAGTGTAACGAAATACGCTCCGTCATGCAGAAGGGATAGGGAGACAGCATACCCGCTAGCAGCCACGGACGCACGCTAGTCCAATGTCTTTTCCGCGGGTAAGAGATGCTAATCCGAGGGTGCTCTGTGCTGATGACCGCTGCTCTATATTATCTATCATTTACGAAGGCGGCCCGATACAGAACGCTTCTGCTCATGCAGTCAGTCACGTAATCTCGCTATCCAACCTGTTTTCGTCTGTTCCTAATCTTTAAGTATGTCATTAAATCGATTAAAATCACTATGTGAAAACGCTGTATTGTATATTTTGTCTGCGAAAACTGTAGTAGACCTATTTCTTACGTAGTTTCTATAAATATGTAACACTATTACATAAATCACAACTAATATTCTTTGAAATGTACCATACAACTGACGTGACTACTTCAGCGTTCAAAAATCCTGAGAAGTTTATCGAGTCATAAGATCATGGGATATGCGCAGAGAAACTGTAAATGGACAACCTTCGTATGTGACAATTATTATAGTTGCAATAAAAATATTAGTCCTGTAGAAACTCCAACTTAACTGTAACATATCGGTAAGTAGAGACAATTTTCTCATAAAGATTTCAAAGCCCCAATGTAAGAAGCTTTTAAAATCGGACGCAACCATCACCTCTTCCAGGGGGGGGGGGGGACGCTTTCTGTAAAGAGTAAGCAAGAATATTTTCCATTTTAATGCCAAAGGAATCTACTACATAAATATATCGGCAGAGTTATAGCTAGATCTATGATCGGAGGACAGAGGTCATAATTATGTCGGCCAAGAGAGCGGCTAGAATATCTGGAGTCTAATTTAAACAGGAAAAATAAATATTTGTTTAACGGAAACAGAAATAAGTTCTATTAAGTTGTCAGATAGATACTTACATATTACTGGAAAAATACAGCACATACTTCAAGACTAGACACATACCTGAAACAAAAGACAATATATTAAAAATAATTATCAAATTCTAATTCCCTACTTATGTACTAGTACACATACAGCAAAGGCGTGATACAGCATGTGAATAGCATTTAACGTCGTTGTTAATTTTAAACATTAGGTTACCTTATTCCTTAAAATTTCGTATATACGAGTATACTGCCAGAGGCATAGGAAGGAGAGATTCAGTAAAATTATGAAAAATATATTGAACCTTGTTTACATTGCACATTTACATAATTAAATTAGTGGACATTGAATAAAATGGACATTAATATGATGTGGACATTTTCATATATATATATATATATATATATATGGACATTTTAACCTCCGACTGTACACGGTGAATCACGCTATTTAACAGCACTCGTGGATCTTTTTCTATGGACTGATGGGAGCAAAAACGTCATTTGGACGTGGGTTCGATTTTTCAATATTATGTGATTATTTATAAAAAGGCACACCTGCGAATAGATATTATAAAGAATGGACACTTCGCGTCGGTACCTTTGATGTAGCCGGACTGATTTCAATGACCTTCAAGCCAGCTAAAGCGTCAGATTCTGCTTTCTCCCTTGAGTTGGCGCTGACCACACCAGCTAGCAGTCGACACAGCGGAAATATAACACATACGATTAATACATCTAGGTACAATATGTACTCAAATAAAATAAATTGGATCCATAAAATAATAAATCCTTCATTAACTGCAATGTCTAGACTCTTGAGTTCCTTTATAATGAGAGTTGAGACGTTTACCCCAACAACAATTAAAATATGTAATGATTTGATAGCGCTGAAAATGGAAAAACAAAACTCTTACGAGAAGTAAAACCATATACCTATATTATATTATTATACAAATATTAAACGAATTCGATACTTAATTTTATAATGTATTATATTATTTTATAATATAATGTATTATATCTGAAATATAAAATATTATTATTACAACTAGTTTGTCACTGAGAAATAAGGAAAAGCTGTTAACTTGAATTTATTTGAAGCAAAGCGTTACTGGATTATACAATAAGGTAGGCGATGTTTAGATCCTATGCCTCAACTCTATTCTCAATTATTATCTTAGCGTATGCTCGATTACACTACCTCTAGCGCTTGAAAGTGGAACTAACCGCTGGCTCACAGAGAAACAAAACACAGGAAAATTCGCTCAGTGTCCATTCTTTATAATCCCTATTCGCTGGGCAAATCGTCGCATTGTGAAGGCTAATTCGTTTATGAACGTACTTAGGCCCGTCGTCGTAGGCCTACTTATGTCAACGCATGGAACACTCAGGCGCGCTACAATTCCGTGCGGCGAAGTGTCTCGAAGCGGAAGAACTTTTTGAACATCTTGTCTAGAAACCGTGGTCCACTGGTGCTAAATTTATAAATGGTTTGCATAGCATTTTTCTTGCATTTGTCATTGATTTTCTTTCGTTATTGCTTACAACATTTTCCATTATATCTTTACTTTCAAATACAGTAGCTGTAGCTTCTTGATACTGAGAATAAAACGATACTTTGTACTCAAAATAGTACACACAACAGGATCCCTAAGTGCTGTTAAATCGTCGTATATGCATACACACACTGATGTCACATATATCAGGTTATATCACATTTTCCACTGATGTCGCATATATCAGGTTCGCTGTTCTTCAGTTGGTTCCCAAACAATATATCAACGTGAGTAGGTTCCCCATGTTCAAATATCAACAACGTGAATAGGTTCCCCATGTTCAAATGAGTAGGCTACCTCCGTGGAAAAAGATTGAATGTAACATCAAATATCAATAACGCGAGTAGGTCCCAAGATTGTGTGGGACGGGGATGTTAATCGACCATGTAGCACAGTAGTGGCAGTGTTGAAATATCAACAACGGGGATGAGGTAGGCTAGTTATTGCCTATAACGCCACCTATTATAATCGATAATGACCCGTGGCTTCATCCACATCAAAATATAAATGCCGATCATAAGTTTCCGTGATTAGCAGAGTAGTGACAGTGACAGTACAGGACAGCCGTGGCTTCATATACGTTGAAATAGAAATACCGATCATAAGTTTCAGTGATTAGCAGAGTAGTAACAGTGAAAGTACAGGACAGCCGTGGCTTCATATACGTTGAAATAGAAATACCGATCATAAGTTTCAGTGATTAACAGAGTAGTGACAGTGAAAGTACAGGACACTTTGTTACAAATTTTTACCAGTAAGGAAATGAAATTATGAAGTTATTCGACGCAGCGTGTCCGCCAAGCACAAAACATCTTTAACCTACCCTACTACCGTAGACAGTAGTTGATGGTCCTAAGTTTGTATAAAATGGGAAGGAAATGTTTTCTGCCTTGGTGTAACGCGGGAACCAATTGCAGTACACAAATGAAATCAACCTGGAACCAACTCGGGTGTAGCTCTGGGACGAACTGGGAACAGACTCACAGATTTGGGAACCAATTCCGGCACGCCCATTAGGTTATATCACATTTTCCAAAGTTAAATCACTTTCGAAGCAAAATAAAATCCAAAATTTTGCCTATTGAGCCTTTTTGATATCCCATTTCGGAAATAAATTACTCGTATATTGAGAGAATATCAAAATATTAAGAAAGCCTGTGCACACCCATATCTGGAGGCATCAGTATCAAACCAACTAGCATTTCTAACGTTTAATTAAAGTGCTGACATTGTTTCAAAGTCCAATCGACAATTCAACTGTACGCTGAATGAAGAAAACATAGTTTCTATTTTAACATAGTTCATCCTCTAAGCATAAATGGATTTTCACGATTATGTATCCGTAACTTATCACGTCATCGTATATTTAATCAAAAATATTAATCGTGCTTTCCATAAGAGATACCAGTTCAATAATTTATAGCACACCTGTAAAATTACTACACAACACAAGTATATGCATGACAACGCCATGAGTCTTGTCACGGAAGGAATCGAAGGTACGTTAACACATTTTCAGTGTATAATAAATAAAGGTAGGAATTTGTACCACAACATGTGGATATTAGGTTAGCTGTGCTTAGATGTCGTTACGTCATGAATGACGTGAAGCCTGAGGTATGGCCAGGTTACAACTGAAATGTGTTTTGTATCGCAGCAATTAAATGAGGATATGTTTCTCGTGCGTAGGGTTCAGCGTTGTGCTCCGACAATTGGTTTGCTTACATTGCACTGCGATTCGTTGATTGGTTAACCACATAAAGCTACAATAGCACCCTGCTTATACCAAGGCAGAGTTCCCTAAAGGCGCGTACACGCGTAGCGAACGAATGATGAAGCAAAACTTCGTTGTTCGTTCGCTGTTCGGAGCAACGTACAAATCATCAGCAAATGGTCAGAGAACACTCGCGTTGCTGATTATCCGCAGTAATGGCAGGCGAAGATATAATTAGTTATAGCAAGTGTAACCGTTGTTATTATAGACAGTTTAATAAAAAGAAAGTTAAAAAAAAACAAAAGGCGATGGGGGCAGACGCCACTCTACGAAAGTCGCAATCGATACAGAGGTACTGACTTGCTTCATGATTTATGTTGAATTGAATCGGGACAGTTTCACAATTTTTGTCATATTTCAGAAACAAACTTCGAAATATTGCCGTGCAAAATAGGGCCATAAAATTTCCTGGTCCCATATACAGCAGTAAGTTTGATCTTACTGCAGCCACAATGGCACTGTAACGAGCAATGGCCATACCCCACTTGAGAACCTGTTACACAGTACAGTAAGTAGTGTTTGTGTTACAATATTCACTGTTCAAACACTCTGAACGATCTGTGTGTTTTAAATCTCGAATATGAATTATTTTCTCGGAAGATTTTAGTGATTAATAGTTGTGTTCCCTATTATAAGTACTAGAAGAATATACGCAATCTTTTGAACAAAGCCGGCTGTCCCGAGAGCTCACGGAAATACCCGGTTCGAACTTAGTCTCTCAGACGCCGGCCACTTTCATTTTGACCAAGTGTACTGTAACATTGCATTGCACTTATTAATTAAGTAATGAACTCATATTTTAGGCCCGTAACACACTTGCAGAGTTTTCGCCAGCGAGAAATGTGTTGCGAGAAAATTAAAAAAATTGATAACATGGATTCAAATGGACGTCCACACACTGGAAGAGATTCTCGTTCGAGGCAAAAACCTCGCGCGAGTTTCTCGCTGGAATCGGTAGCTCAGCGAATTTTCTTGACACATTTATCAAAGATGTTTGACATTTATACTCTTTATGACGATTGAATGTAGAAAAAGATATCACAGGTGGCGATGAATTGTATTGTTTTTATTTGAAAATGAGGAAAGATGGCTGATAATTGCAGTCAGAAACTTATCGAACTTGTACGATGTCACCCGTAGGCCTATTTATATGATACACGGGATGAAAACTATAAAAACACGAAACTTAAAGAAGAAATCTGGAGATAAATATCAGATTATCTGAAAATAAATAGGGCTATATTTTATTTTGATGACATTTAATAGTATTAATTAAACATTTGAAATAATGTATCTATATATCTTAACAGTTTACATAATTTTAATCAGAACACAGCAAAGAATCCTTCATCATATCATGAATGGCAAAAAACTGTGGTCCATTGAACCTGAAATAACGCCTAAACGTATCATCAAATCAAAGCCAGTGTCCAAAACTTGCCCTTATTTTCGTGAGATACAATGTGATTTTCAGATATTTCTGGCTTTAATTTTAGGCCTACTTTTTCTTTTCATTAAGAAAATATGTTCATGTGACTCCATTTCCTTATCATCTGAATACTCAGATTCAACATAGCGTTCGTACGTAATTTGTAAAGTACGACAATATACTTACAGGTTATATATTTAAGTACGACAATATACGTAAATACATAACCCATAATATTTCCCCCAACGAGTGATTACTATAATCAGAAAATTGTTTTCTGCATGAAGGTAGTGCATAGATGATCATAGCGAGGTGTGATCTGTGACAGCGAGAACTCGCCAAGTGAGTGGAGGAAGGCTCTTCGCCTCTTTCTCGCAACACATTTCTCGCTAGCGAAAAATCTTCAAGTGTGTTACGGGCCTTAAGTGATAATCAGAAGGATATAATTTACTGTAACCAGTATGATTTCTAAGAAAGTTTATTTTTTGTGATTAAGAACTGGCAGAAACAAGTATTTATTTATTGATGGGGTACAGTGCACTGTGTTCATGAAATTACTACTTCGATTGCCGACTACATAAATCAACTCAATAGACTTATTTTTCCATTTTAGATAATAGAGACCTATTTTTTACCGAAACATCGTTACGTGGAACTTCGCTAAACCGAAATTACTTTTTTTTTTTCAGTCCCTTGGGATTCAGATTAACGAGGGTCTATTGTATTGACAGTTCAGCGGCTTCAAGGCATCACCGTGGTAACCGCTCAAACCGCCAATCAAAAGTCCATGCTAACAGGTCGGTGTTACCGACTGCTTCGCAGCCAACACGTGGTAGCTAGATGTTATAAAAGACAATGGCGGGCCTCTTATTCCCATAAAACAGGTAATAAACAGAATTGCAAAGGCACTCAAAATAGGAAATATCACTGTGATCACTGTTGTAAGAATAGGAAAGGAGAAACTGAAGTTGGGCCTTCCAGACTTAAAACCTCGGAAAAGAAAAGGAAAGTGGAAATGCGGGCGACAAATTTAGAATCCTTCCAGGGGGATGAAATACGGCGGCATGTTCATGGAAGTAAGCTGCGAGATACGGATCTCTTCCAAGGCAGTGCTTCTTCTCTGCACGCTGTCGTAAACAATTTAGGTTCTAAATATAAAAAAAATCAATGGCCGTAAGGTGTTAAATGAAGTGAACTGACATTGTCTTTCCTCTTTCTCGAAATTCCTCATGGTTCTGCAAAACAAGCCTTTACCTAAGAATACTGCCTGCGCGAATTTTTTTAATCACTGTCCACTTCTCAGGGACGTAACCTCATTTAACGATATTATCACGAAGGGATTCATTTTAGGATCGTCAGAAATACTGCGCGAAGTTCTAACAGCTCTGCGTGGTTCGAGATGTGATTATGTCGCTCAAATCTTCACTCTCAAGTAGTCCTCTTTTTTTCTTTTATGAGACTTCCCTTTCCTACGAGCTGAGAGCTTGGAGGACCTAGCATTTTGTATTAGGAATATATTTCGTGTTGACGATGTGCTTCGCAGCAGGCAGTGTAATCAGGCACGAGTTGGGTTTTGTGGTGTGGCGCCTATGTTCAAATGTTCCATATTGATTTTCCTATCACCAGATCAGATAGGACCGTTGACATTGTGACGAGAGGAATGTTTCGCCTTTCACCAAGGAACGTGACATTGAGAGGCAGTACATTCCTGTCCAGCAGAACCGTTGTTGCTATCCGCGCCGATCTCAGTGTTCATTTTCTTGATGAAAGGTCCTTAATTTCATTTTCAGTCTGTCCTCAACGCCAATCATGTTGAAGTGACGGCGCAATTGGTAATGCAACTATACAGCAGGTTCTCACTCTATAAATAGGTATGACACTCAATAGGAAAATAAACACTGAATAAACCAAGGAAATGAAGTGCTGTGCATTTTCTTCATACGAAGTAGTGTGTATGAGATTGTGATGTAAACGTTCTGTTATTCTAATAGAATAGATCAAGACTAATATTCTTTTACTATGGAATCTGATCATCCTGATCTTTCCAGCGTGTCGTCGGTCGTCCAGAATTTCTTCGATCTTCGTATATATCGATAAGACAGGAGGAAGTCTTCATTTCTCTACTAATTACCTATGTTTTTGCTGATATTTCGTTACGTAATCTGCGAAGTAATGGTATTACAATTTAATTTGTGCTATTTCCAGTTTTTGTCTAATATCATCAAATTATTTAGTGTTGAAAATTCACACATACGAGAATTTCATGCACTATAAAATCCCAAAATATGCATGTATTCATCCACTATCAAACTATGAAACATGCACGAACATGCGGAAAATACATTAAAATATGCACTTTCATTTTTGTTGCAAATTTTTTATTTCACTTCACTTTCCCCTCCACCCACAGTTAATAACTAACAACATTTATAAATTGAATTGGTTTCTGTGAGGTTCTGCACTTGTCAGTCAATATGCTTTTGTCGCAGTTTTTTCTTTCTTTTCCTTCTTCACTCCTAATTTCTGAAGCTAAAATAAGGGACATAAAAATCGAGAAGCTGAGGTGTCCACTCAAAACCATTAAAACATACATTTAAACTCAATGTAATGTATATTATATGCATGATTAAGCTAAAAATTGCTTAAATATGCATTATGCATGTTTTATCCACAAAAAACCCAAAACATGCAAATATGCACGGAAAAAGTACATATATTTGGAACCGAAAAGTAATGAAATGGATAAGTATATTAAGTTTGAGCTATGTCCTATATTCCTATAAAAACATGCATTTGCATGGAATTCTCGTCGCTACTCATTACTATTTTCATTTGCAATAATATCTGTCTTCATTTCTAAAATGTCCTTGGCAACTTCATTTTTGTTCTCAAAAGAAACATCGTTTGTTATTAAAAAATATGCCTCTTTCAAATGTGCTAAAAGAGGTTTCTGTTTCTTTTACGCTGCATCCGTTTTAATAACAAGACCACCACATAAGAAAGAAGAATTAGTGGTAAACTTGCAGCCATACGTACAATTTTGGGCGAACTATATTCCAGGAAATAGTGATTTCTATAAATGGAACAATATTTGCTAGATGTGTACAAAGTAGGTACACAGGACGTCAGCTCGTGTAACAAAAGCTCACACACCCGCTCCATGGTTAATAGAGAAGCCCGAAATACTTGAAGAACACTCGCCACAGATTACTACAGTATTAACATTACATAGGTCTCAAAAGTTAGGCAGACCACTCTGGTGATAAGTTTAGTAAATAAATAGTGATTATTTTTACTTTGATACTTACATTAAACAAAGTCTAGTAGGCCCATATACTATAGAAGTTTACTATAGTAATTATTTATTTAACTCTAGTAGTTGTAAGAAACAATCTACTGTAGTAAACTAGTCTAGCAGTAATCAGGATTTACTTGTATCCAGACCTATAGCTATGTATTTAGATGGCTGATGGCTTGCCCACATACAGATGAGGATGCAAGACCTGGCATGTGAGTTGTGCTAGAGGGGAAAGAATGAGCTATCAGAAAGGGAGTTTATTTCACGATGGTTAACATTACACGAATCTACCGACACGGAAGTTCATCTCAGATTAAAATATGTCTTCCTCCTCCATACCCATTTGTGACATAGCCACTGCACAAAAGGAGGTCACAGGACAGGTCTTGCCTTTCCTATTGTACCAGCGAACTGTGTCCGCCCTAAAAGTTCATACATTCGCAGCTCGGTGCGCTAGCACATCAAACTTTGCATTGTGAGGGTATGCACTTCCCATATAAATTGTACTAAATTGATATTAAAAATGTTCTTGCGGTTTGGTAAGCAAAACTGAATACCAAATAGACCTACTATATGAATAATCCTACTGAGGACAGAGATTTGAAAACCATGTGTTAGTTATACTTTCCCTCTATGAACTTCATCAAAACTATTTTTATAATGCTTCGGTGACCTATCGTATAACTGAAGGCATTTTATAACCAACCTATCATAGGACTGTAAAATAATTACGGTCATTTTTAATGTGCATGAGAAGGAGATTTATAGCAGTGCCATAAAGGAATCACATCTATTATAAAACTTATAATTTCTGTTGATTTTGAAGAACGACCAGTAAACATTTACAATAGATTAGACATGTTTACCCTTATCAAAACAAACTTCTGCAGCATCTCAAAAAGTGCATGTAGGTTTAGCTGTTACGTACTATGGTAAATTTTTATGAAATAGGTCCCGCTGTTTAACTGTATACATTTCACGGTATCCAGATTTCGCTTACGTCATAAGACAGACTCTCCACATTGATCACACTACGGTATCTCAATTATTCGTATCATTGCAGAATAGAGATGAACAACGATCGAGAGAGCAAAATTCACAGCGCCCGGAAAGCCGAAAACCCGTACGACAATATTGTATACGTCGCGTCGTTGACGTAAAGACTGCTTGTGTTTCGAGACGTCGAGATTGATCACTCCCGAAGTCTCGAACGTCAAGCAGTCTTCAATCGCCACAGTTGTTTATACCTGACTGAACTTAATCTACTTTGGCAACTGTTATATATGTATAAACAATCAAGTAACCTATTTGAAACATCATTTGTACCTTTCAGTGTATAATAATCCGTTCCCCAGTATTTATTAAATTACTAGGCCCTTATTAAATGGCTAGGAATTTTCTTTTCATATGTTTCAGATCAAGTGTGCAATCTCAAGTAAAAAGATATTGAAGTTATATTTTAGATTTCTTAGAAATGCAAATTTATTTGAGATTTTTTTTTTATATTTATATAACCATAGGTACTATCATAGGCTATAATAGAACCAGAACATTTTGATAACTAAGATACTGTTCTGTTTTGTCTTTTTGTCTCATTTAAACATCTCTAATGTTATTTATTTCAATGATGTATGTTATTCAAAGTTACGAAATCTTTCTAAGCCGACCAAATGCTATTTCGAGAATGATGAGCAAGAGTCGAAGAGCACGAGAATGACGAGACGAGACTCGGCTCGACTCAATAGACAAATGCAACGAACACAACGAGCGAGAGCGGCAGTTAGTTTTGTTCATCTCAACTGCAGAAAAGAGAATCACAGCCATTTTAAAAGACTCAGACATGGGTAAACGAAACGAAATAAAATGGAAAAGGGACAAGTAAAAGAATGATAGAGAGAATAGGCAACAAATAATAAAGGGAACAAAAGAAGAGTGGAACAATGAGAAGGGGGAGATAGAAAGGTGTAAAGAAGATTAAAGAAAAAGAAATAAAAGAGGAAAGAAAAGAAATAAGAAGGGAAGAACAAAGAGAAAAGGAAATAACTGCAAAACAAAACCAGGAAAAATGAAAAAAGTAAAAAAAAAGAAAGAAAAAAAAAGGCAAAGAGAAATATTAACAAGTTTAGTAAGGGTGCGAACGAAGGAGGAGCACATGATCTAGTAGCCTAGGGCCCTAGGACGACCAAAACCACGAGGCTTCTTCACCTGTTCAAACTTCTGTCAAAGCTGTGCTGTCGCGCAATGGCATTGGACGTGGCAACTGTACAAAACACACGTGAAACCCGCGGAGTGTTCGTGATGATGCCTCACGACTATCATTAGACAGCGGCCATTATCAGTTTGATGGCTCCCAGCAGGGCCGAGGTCGTGTGCATTATCTCGGTATTATCAGACTACTCAGTAATTACCTACTTGCGGGTTTCTCTCTTGAGGCCCTAACTCGAAGAAAACTGTCACACAGTGTTCCCAACTCAGTTATTTTATAGCTAGATCTATTCTAGGTACTTAGAAACACGGGAATGTAGAAAAAAATGCCGCAGCCATATTCCGAATCATAGTAGTTTTCCAATCTACGATACCTATTTTCTGACTAATTTCATTTTATATAATGTAAATATATATGGATTTATTTATTACCTTAAAAATTACTAATCAATTATCTGAAACCATTCAAGTCATTAAATTATGACATAAAATGGAATACATTAATACGTAGTGAGAGACGAACTTTTTCGCCATAAAAATGGTATCAGGTCTCGTGACGACGAAAACACAAAATGAACACTTTTCATATCTGGTAAATTTAACGTACAATCCTTAATATATGTATATGAACAAAGTAAGTTAAAATGATGAACAATAAAAAGCAGTAAATTAAGACATATGGTTATTAAAACATGTGTAACATCAGAGTTTAAAAATAACCAAGTCTATAGTATTGGAGATGACAAGCAATGTACAATTGTTTAAATGTAGTATACAATGATGTAATTGATTCTGAAGTCTTCAAAAGCGTGTAGTCATGGATTATTGGAGACGATCAGCAGGCATTTCAAGAAGAGATAAAATTAGAAACGATATAATCAGAGAGAAAATGCAAGTTAAGAACGATATTGTAGAGGATATTTTCACAAAACTAATATGGTATGGGCATATGATGCGAATGAATACGGAAAGATTACCAAGGTTGGCATATGATTGGACCCCATCAAGAAGAAGAAAAAGAGGAAGACCTATGACAACATGGAAAAAGGACATTCTGGAAGCTATGGAAAGAAGACAATTAGGAGATGATCTATGGAGAGATAGAGGGGAGTGGTATCTTGCAGTGCGATACATTTATCAGTGACTGTAAATTAATATATGGCTGTCAGAAAATGTCAAAAGGCATTGTAAACTAATAATAATAATAATAATAATAATAATAATAATAATAATAATAATAATAATAATAATATATCAAATTATCAAATATTCATATGAATGAGGTCTCGCCCACCTCATTGAATATTACACGACTAGTGTGAACTAGTCAGTTGTATTATTACTGTTAAATACGAGAAAAATTCGTACCGGCACCGGGAATCGAACCCAGGACCTCTCAGCTCTGCGCGCTGAGTGCTCTTTACCAACTGAGCTATGCCTGGACACGATCCACGGCGCCGGCCGAACCCCTCTCGTAATGCTTTACGGCCTTAGTACCTGCATTTGAGACGATACACGTCATATATATGCAGGAGCGCATATTAAATGACTTTGTGGCCATATTCAACATCAGTTTAATGAAAACTGCAAACAATATTTAACAGTAATAATACAACTGACTAGTTCACACTAGTCGTGTAATATTCAATGAGGTGGGCGAGACCTCATTCATATGAATATTTTATATATATATATATATATATATATATATATATATATATATATATATATATATATAAACTGTTAGCAGTTTTCATTAAACTGATGTTGAATATGGCCACAAAGTCATTTAATATGCGCTCCTGCATATAATTATATGACGTGTATCGTCTCAAATGCAGGTAGTAAGGCCGTAAAATAGCACTACGAGAGGGGTTCGACCGGCGGCGCCGTGGATCGTGTCCCGGCATAGCTCAGTTGGTAAAGAGCACTCAGCGCGCAGAGCTGAGAGGTCCTGGGTTCGATTCCCGGTGCCGGTACGAATTTTTCTCGTATTTAACAGTAATAATAATAATAATAATAATAATAATAATAATAATAATAATAATAATAATGTAGTCATGTAGTACAATATGGTGGAACATGCTGTGATATATGTCACTCATGCTGTTGCGTATTAAGGGGTATGTTGGAACCAAAGTCATAGAATTTGTTATTAAAAGTATCGACCTGGCAACACATTGCGAGATTGTATACTACATTTTAACCAATTGTACGTTATTTGTCATCTCCAATACTATAGGCTAGACTTGGTTATTTTTAAACTCTGATGTTACACATGTTTTAATAATCATGTAAGTCTTATTTTACTACTGTCATCATTTTAGTTTGTTCATACACATATATTAAGGATTGTACGTTAAATTTACCAGACATGAAAAGTGTTCATTTTGTGTTTTCGTTGTCACGAGACGTGATGATGCCATTTTTATGGCGAAAAAGTTCGTCCCTCACTACGTATTAAAGCATTCCATCTTATGTCATAATTTAATGACGAATGGTTTCAGATAATTGATGAGTAATTTGACGGTAATAAACAAATCCATATATATTTACATTATATTAACTATACTTATCGGAACCAACATGCCTTTCAAATTGAAAATAATTTAATTTCATTTTAATCGACATATTGCATTATTCATTACTTCAAGAATTATTGCTGTTTGTAAAAAAATGTGTTGTAAACAATTTCTTTCGCTTCAATAATGAACCTCCTTCCACCTTAATCTCTCAGCCCCCTGTATAATATAAAACAAATAGGTATAATATTGTGATGCTGAATCCCTTCCGTGAACTTAGTGACTGCAATTTTAATGTTAGTACTTCCCCGCGTTGTTGGTGAAGTGGAACGGATTTTCAGCCAGCTGAATATCGTCAAAACGAAACTATGAATAGTATGAGTAATACTGACTTGGGAAATGCAGTCATCAATGTTCGTGCTGATATAAGGCGCCATGGAAAATGTTGCAACAGTTACTTCCTTCCAATGAGAGAGAGCCTTCAAACATACCGACACCTTGGCATCGTACCACTAGCCTTCAAAATCGGAACACTCCCGGGAAATAGATACAAGTATGGTTTTGATATTCCAGTATTTACTCAAGGCAATTATTAATAATATTATTTTTATTTATTCATTCATTAATTTTTTCTTATGGATCCCAGTACTGCAACTCAGCAGGTTCCTGAACACAATTGAAGAGTCCACTGCAAGAATGATGGATGTAATTTGGAATACATTTTGCAGGAGAAGCAATTGAAAGTTTGAAATGCTTAGCGCTCAAAACTGAACTGTGATTTTCCGATGACTATCAGTGTTAATGCCATATTACTCTCTATGTACATTCTATATGTCTTAAGCTATGCATTGACAGTCTTGGTTCATTTTCGACAAGAAAGTGACATCCATCATTCTTGCAGTGGACTCTTCAATTTTGATCCTTAACCAGTCGCTTTCTTTCACGTGAAACATGAGGTAATATTAAAATTCGGATTAGCTCTGTGTTAACTTTATTCAATTAAAACAATCATACTACAGTATATAAACAATATCTAACTATGATTATCGTACATATTTTAAATGATTACTACGCGTAATAATTCATTTAAATTTAATTCAAGGAAGTCTGATAATTTTTTATTGAAATTTGCTATTTTTTAAATTTCATTATGCTGTATTTTGATTTTTTAGTGTCCCGCACCGTGGCGTTGTGGTCTTAGGATTTGCGTTACTGAATGCGCGCTGGTTCGAGTCCTCATGAGGGAAGAAATTGTATCATGAAATTTCCTCCAGTAGGCATATGGGACTGGGGCTCATCCAGCATCCTGATGGGGTGGGGGGGGGAGCCACGATAGATAGTGAAATCCGGTTATAACGGCTGGGGGGGGATAATCGTGCTAACCAAACGATACCACCATTCTGGTTGGATGATCGTTCACCTCTGCTTCGGCATGTGGACGTGACGCTAGCAGCTGGCTGGTCGGTCTGGGTCCTTAAAAGATTACAGGGCCACGGATTATTATTATTATTATTATTATTATTATTATTATTATTATTATTATTATTATTATTATTGATTTTTGAGTTGCCACACTGCCGTCACACCTGTCGCGGTCATAGAACTTTCAGGGGAGGGAGAGGGGAACCGAACATCTCCAGTAAGCCTAAGTACGATTCATGGTATAAGCGTAACGGACGAGGGAGAGTGCTATAAGAATGAGCATTACTCTTCCAAATAACATTAGACAAGTCATCTTCCAAATTAATATACAGCATGTTTCAGTGACCACCGTCAAAACTTCAAGAGCTAATTGGAAGAAAGGTCAACGACATTAGATAACTTCCTGTTACGAGTTACAAGATATACTGTATTTTTGTATCACTATAAAGCCGTGTGCTTATGCAACCCCTCTTGCATGCATTTGGGATGTCTAAAACAGTGGTATTCAAGCTTTCCTTTTACGTAGCCTAAGATAAAATTTCGTATCAACTTAATACCCCCAACGTTTTCGGAGCATAATTATAAATATAAATAGGAGGCGGATGTTGATGACCTAAAAATCTACTTAAAATTATCATTAAAATACCCTTAAACTAATGGAAAAATGACATTAAATTAAAAGAAAATGACATTTAAATATTATTCACCGTACTCCATCACAACTTCTTAAAAATTAGTCACCTTGTTTCAATGACTGCCCTACAAATCTCGGAGAGAGGAGGAAACTTCCTGGAATTTGGCTAAGATAAAGAAAAAGAACATGCAACAAAATAAAAGTTTTAAGGGAAAACTATAGATTTTAATGAGGGTTTACAATGTGTTTCAATCAGGGGTGGCCCATGTCAGTGCCTTCATTCTCCATCTCCTCCTCCTCCACCTTCCGCGCTTCACTTTTGTTACCAGATCTCCCAGATGAGGGAGTGTGAATGGAAAAACAAATTGTGGGCGCAGCGTGCATTCTTGAAATCTTTGTGTTAAAAATACTGTCTATTACAGTAAACATCCCTTCCGAACCATGTTGAGGACACAACGTCCTGTCCAGGACATGGTGAAAGTTTCCTCCCTTCCAAACATAAATTCTAAAGACATCCTCCTACCGACAAAAGTCTTCACTTAAACTAAGCTGCTGTCAAGCATTTTATATTACTTCGGTTGTGTGAAGTGAAGCCTTCAGTGGAATTAGGGATGGACTTTAGAGTCTGTTCCAGACTATAGAACTCAAACTTCACTGTTATTCACTTATTCAGTAGGTAATTATTACTGACCTATTTGCTTAGAAAATGATTTAATAGACCTATCGGTAAAGAAGAAAGTAAAAGTTCTTCAAAGTATTAAAGATGACCAAAAATGCCGAAAAAAAATATAAAAATGACCTATTAGTTCAAAAACGCCAAAAAAATGCAATATAAGAAATTACTTTTTTACGTTGATATTAACATAAAAAGGATTTCTATATTAATAGGCATCGTCCTAATGAGAAAAATATAAAGATGACTTTTCACCAAAATTCGCCCCCTAGTTATAAATAATTACCGTGCATATGAAGTAAATTAAATTCCATATAAAATAATACATTAAATCATAAATTTAGATGACAAAAAGTATAATGAAATTGTAAAATAAAAAATGTATTACTCTTTTGTATAGTAGGTTATTTTACGACGCTTTATCAACATCTTAGGTTATTTAGCGTCTGAATGAGATGAAGGTGATAATGCCGGTGAAATGAGTCCGGGGTCCAGCACCGAAAGTTACCCAGCATTTGCTCATATTGGGTTGAGGGAAAACCCCGGAAAAAACCTCAACCAGGTAACTTGTCCCGACCGGGAATCGAACCCGGGCCACCTGGTTTCGCGGCCAGATGCCCTGACCGTTACTCCACAGATGTGGACTCTTTTGTATATAAAAATTAACAAATTATATTGCACAATAATACTGCAGTACTCTCCACACGATTCAATCAAGTTGTGCAATAATCAGTTGTCAAAATGTACAATAACAGTAACGCTGATGTGTGGCCACTACTTCAGCATTTGTGACTACGAAGAATAAGAAACGTTCCTCTTGCTCATTCTCTGCGTTTCCCGTCTTGTGTGGCACTTAGGAGGAAAACTTCTCTTCAAAATACAACGTCGGCTCAAGGACATCTGCAGCAGCACCACTTCTCTTTGAATAATAATTGAGTTTTTTTCATCTCTCTTCTGAAGTTGGTACGAAGAGAATTACATTTATTTTCACGTTTTCTCTCCCTGTTTCAGGGTATCGCACTCCATATTTTCAAGCAAAATGGTATAAGCATCACTTTTTCTGGTGGTTACTTAGATTTAATACCTCATAACGCAGGTAAAGTTTTATATACCTCAATGCATTCTAGGATAAATTGCCTCTCCTCACGTTTAGAAAAACAACTACACTGCTCATTTCGCTGTTTTACGTTTGGTGATCCAACCCGAATCACAAAGTGAAGTGGCTAGGCATTAGACACACACGTTTGGTGACCCACTACATACCGAACATTGCACAATGCCGCCCACAGACGACGCTATATTTCAAGCACTGTGCAATAGTATTTCAAAACTATTTTGATTCACTCAATACCGTATATTGCACAGAATTTTCAGTATGGTCATCAGACAGTCAATACTACAAAATAAATATTGCAGCCCACACCTGTGGAGTAACGGTCAGCGCGTCTGGCAGCGAAACCAGATGGCCCGGGTTCGAATCCCGGTCGGGGCAAGTTACCTGGTTGAGAATTTTTCCGGGGTTTTCCCTCAACCCAATACGAGCAAATGCTGGGTAACTTTTGGTGCTGGACCCCGGACTCATTTTACTGGCATTATCACCTTCATTTCATTCAGACGCTAAATAACCTAGATACAGCGTCGTAAAATAACCCAATAAAATAAAAATAAATATTGCACAATAATATTGACCGTCTACGGGCCAATTACCAGTATCTGTCAATTTAATTATAATAACCATGAGTGTCAAAAAATAAATAGCGCAACGGAATTCCACACAGGATAAAACTGTAACTTCACATATAGCCTACAACTAAAAGTTTCAATTATTATTTAGGATTCAATATAATACCTTATACTGGAAATCTTAACATGGAATATCAGTTGTCAGTGTAATTTAGGAGTAACGAGTGCGAATCGTCATTCGAAGTAGTTCTGGCTTCTAGAGCGCATCCCACTTGGACTGACAACATGGTCGGTTTCTTAGAGTTTTCCCAACTGTAAAGCAAACGTCAAGTAAGGGAATTTTTCGAGGTGCTTCCCAACTGTAAGACGGATATCAGGTAATCTTATTGCATATCCATGCATTCATTTCTCGCCTAACATAGTTTCGCTATCACTAATACCACTCACGCTAAAGAAAAGCGTGCCAGTTTTCGACTGTAAAGCGAATGTCAAGTAACCCCATGGTAAATCCTTTCATCTCGTCAAACATTTCACTCTGATCAATGCCACCGACGCTATACAGAGTGATTCAAAAGTCCGGCGACACAGACAAGCTCCGTTATTAGTGCAGATAGCGAAAAATGGAAAGCGAGTGAAGTTGTTGGAAATGTGCAGTTTTAAATCTAATGTGCTTGGATTTTCAATGTAGAATACACGTACACTAGTACGATACGTCCACCAATCACACTGCTGCCAAATTAGTGGCTTTTCCGCTAGTTCCAGCGGATTTAGATATGTATTACTTAAAATTCAAGCACGTTAGATTCAAAGCTACATATCTGAAAACTTTTTTCACCTTTTTACATTTTTCGCTATCTGCGCTAATAATGTAGTTTGCCTATGTCGCCGGACTTCTGAATCACCCTGTATAACAGAGTAGTGGTACACCATTGTTAAACAATCGATTGAAAACATGGAATATAAATTAATGACTGAAAATCGAACAATGGTAAACACACAATCAAAATTCTGCAAGACAGAGACTGCCACACTTTTTATGTATGGATCTGAAACTTGGACATTTAACGAAACAAAAAAAGGAGAGAAAATATGACTACTGAAGACAGCAGCATGAGTATCTGAAAACACAAGAGAAGTGAGGTTATAAAGAAAAGCTTCAAATTCACGAATGGTTATATCGAAATGGTATTTGGCAAGGATTTGTCATGTGATTATCTGTCATTCACCTTACGGTTAGGGAAAGCCCCCGAAAATGAAACTAACCACGTTATCAGTCCAAACCAGAGCTGGACACCAAGAGCGGATTCTACTCTGTCACGGGGAGCCCTATGACTTCTCTTCAACCCCTTTTTTCCCCGCCGAACACCGTGCAATGTTGATGCCGTAACGGATGAATATTAAGCGTCCCCGTTTAAGAGACTGGATTCGCTCCCGATACCCAGACTTGGTCCAAACGGAAATCGAACCCATGCCCAAGCGCAGCCCCGGATCAGAAAGCAAACGCGCTACAATGAACTGGGCCATTGACTTCTTCGCGTGAAGCTGATTATTTTAGCAGAGTTGTCACATGTGAATACTGAACAATCCCAAGTATAGAAATTCAGACTTAAAATATGCTAATTCACAGTTATTTAATTATCGTAATAGATTAGTCAGTCCAAGGGGGAATCGAACCTGCGCCCGAGAGCAACTCTGGATCGCGAGGTAAGTTCTCTGCCGACTAAGATACGCACCATTATGGAACGTTGCAAGGAACATCAACTCACAAGTTAAACATTCTGATGGGGGCAGATAAAAAAGTTTTTTTTTTCTTTCATCATGTTAATAATGTCAAAACTTGTGCTTATACATATTTTGGCCACTCGACCGCAATTAAAAGGACCATAAAAAATAAGTTCGCCAGGGACCGTTAACAGAAAGAAAACACAATTTCATTGGAAAGATTTATTGAAACAGACACAGTAATTGTTGAGCTATTTTTCACCATATTCCCCGCCGGTATTGAGACATTTGTCAAATCATGGGATCAACAGAGAGATGCAGACGGCTGTCAAACGCTGGTTCCGATCCCAGGCGGTTGACTTCTATGACACAAGGATACAAAAATTGATCCCATGGTATGACAAATGTCTCAACAACAATTGCTGTATCTGTTTCAATAAATCTTTACATGCAATTGTTTTTTTCTGTAAACGGCCCAAGGGAACATCACTTTCTGGACGGCCTCGTAATTGCGGTCGAGTGGCCAAAATTTATATAAGCACTTCTTTTGACATTATTAACATGGTGGAAGAAAAAAAATATACTTTATCTGCCCCCATCAGAATGTTTACTTGTCAGCATAAGACTACATTACACCAATAAGACGGCAGTAGCAGAACACAGCCTGGAAATGGGGCACAATATGAATTTCGACACCACCATCGTCTTGGACAGGACACTGAGTTATTGGAACCTGGTTATCAAAGAAGCCATCGAAATCCAAATAGATGGCAATAACATCAACACACACAGGGGCCTACAGCTGAGTACAGCGTGGAAACCTGTAATCAACATGCTACGACCAATCAGAACACGGCAGGCGGTCGGGAGTAGGAACTAGCTTCTGATTGGCCCGCAGCGGGAAGCCTTATTGACAGTTTAAATACCGGACAGATATGGTCCCACAGCACTTCAATCCTTGAATAAGATGGCACAGCTAATCATCGAAAGCTTGGCAGCAACAATCCAACTCACATGGCTGAGAATCCGAGTATAATTATTCCAAACTTATGAACTACTGGTCGGGGAGTACTTACAAAAGGTGGAAACTGCCAACTGCCATATAACTCCGCCTCTTTCTCACCAATCTTATTAGTAATAGGCCTACTTAATTTTGCTTCTCGAAAACCGAGTTTTAGTATAGCTCTAATACCGAGACCAAACTTCGAACTTGAACACTAACAAATTTTAAGCTACCAGTTTCATTCCTAACTTGCAACTACAAGATCGATAATTCGGTAATTCGGTTTTACGGACAACATACCGAAAACCTAATACTAAGAATCATGACAATCTACATGACAATAACAAACTTCTTTATATTCTTTCGATATAGATGAAAGTCAATGTTCACCTACTCTATAACACGAGGACTAAGTCCCCTGCAATCTGCAAGCATCGTGTTTAGGTAGAGCAAGAGTAGTCTATGTAGTCTAGTCTTGGTAGAGCTTGAAATTCGAGGAATATTATGGTCTGGAAAATATCGATCATACGGTAATGGGTATGTAAGAATAATTGTTAATTCATTATTTAAAAAAATGAACCTGATACAATGTTAATACAAATTTATTTTATTTTCCAGAATATATCTACCAATAAAATACAATGATAAATAAATAATAGAATAAATAATTAAATAATACCATAAACTCCCCAGCAATATCATTAAGATTTGCGCAGTCTTCTAGATGTTGAATAATATTTACTTTGTCAAAAATACTGAAACGTGAACGTTTTGTGAAATGACTTACCTATATGCGGGGGGCTTGGATTCAGGTCACAACAGACCACGTCGTACTGTTTCCTTTCTTTAGAATCAAACGCATTCATAGGCCATTTTGAGCATAATATGTCATATGAACATGAATTTGATTATCGTCAGTTTGAAAGTTATTTATAAAAATCCAAACGTCATACTGTGAATCAGGCTTTGGAGTTGCTTGCATCGTAATACAAACATTGGAACTTAAACTATACCGAAAGCTGCGCTGTAACGTGAAGTACGGGAGGAAGGGGAAGATAGGTCTGCCCATATTGTGCACGTTGCTGCTTTCATCAGAGATAACCGTGCCGATGTACGGAAAGCTACGTGCGTCATTCACAACCGTGCGAACAAGTGCACTGTAGTGGAAGAAGGAATATTTGAAAATCTGCTTCCAAACTAAGATATATTTATTTTATTATTAACAAGCATTTTGAATTAATATTTTTGGGCATTTTAAGCGAATAATTCTTAGTTCTGCTCAAAGCCACAGCTACTTTCGCAGGATCCTAATCAGCTGTAACTCCTTAATGGTCGACATGCAGACGCATGTTCATATAATATTTTATGCTTAAAATAGCCTATGGAACTAATTTTTAAAACTCGAGTCATTAGTCGTGAAATACCCTGTGTATATACATGTATACAAACACACATATAGTTTTCAGTCTTCTTCTTTTTCTTCTTCTTCTTCTTCTTCTTCTTCACTTCATGGTACGGGCAATTTGCCCGTTCCGGCTTCAAAGGTCGCTCCATCTTTTCATTGGTCGTCTCTGATCTTAGTCCTTTTGGTTTACAATTTATTGCTTTCTTAGGAAGTCTGTAGTCGGTCCATTCTCTCTACATGTAATTTCCAATCATATGAATTAAAAACCATTCATATTGTGACAATTTGGAGAACTCCGAAAAAAAGTAATATGATACTCTGAATAAAGCCCGGAAGTATGTGCGAAGTTTTTCAAACTGAGGCAGGGGGGGTAGGAGAGCAATGGGGAGAAATTCGTCAATCTCTACTTGAAATATTTTTAGTTTATCGCCTAGAATTGGGGTGTGTTGAAAGAGAACAGGATTCATCGAGAAAATACAGAAAGGAGTATACATTTGAAAGAAAATCTTGTATTAATGCCACTGGAATGATCCAAACGGCAAGTCACGACAAGCGGCAGGAAACGTTTTGCGCAGGACACGAGCGGAAATCTGTGACAGGACAAGGGAAATGTCCGATAAGGGGAGCCCTATCTACCGCGCAAAGGGGCTGAATGCAGAATATCCATCCTGAAACCAACGAACCGGCTCACTGATCAATGACCAACAATGAATTCAGCTGTGGGTCCTACACTCCACAATGCATGAAATATCACAATAGACGCTCTGGTATCTTACAACCACAGTTTCTCCAACCCTAGGGCCCACATAGTAAAGTTCAGCCACGTTAGAACAGTAATCAGAAGCGAGGGCGACTACACCGACAGTACAATAATCATACAAAATAAAATTTATTCGTAGATTGCTTGGCAGACTACCATCAATTTCATTATTATTCTAAATTCTACTAGCCCGATAATGTCGATGTTAACATTTTTAATATGGAGAACTTCCTAGAAAGCAGAATTATTACGTACTTACAAACGGCTTCCAGGGAACCCGCAGGTTCATTGCCGCCCTCACATAAGCCCGCCATCGGTCCCTATCCTGTGCAAGATTAATCCATTCTCTATCATCATATTCCACCTCCCTCAAATCCATTTTAATATTATCGTCCTATCTACGTCTCGGCCTCCCTGAAGGTCTTTTTCCCTCTGGCCTCCCTACTAACACTCTATATGCATTTCCTGGATTCGCCCATACGTGCAGAATTATTACAACCAATAATTCGATAACAGCCAAGAAAACTGAATCATGTATCCATGTCTTGTTACTCCTCGTGTGAGCATAGAGCAGTTTTTATGAATGTTCGCCACCATACACAAGTTGATGCTTACGTCTTCTTCTAATGATTTTAACAGTATTACTCGACCAAGGCCAGTGGAGTCCTGCAGTCCGGAGCGCCACTTGTACTCCTCCTGCGTTCGTAAAGCGACATAACGATAGTTCACATTACGCCCGCGTCTCCACTCGCCTCGGAGAGTTACACTGATTCAGTGTTGGAGTCAAAACAAAACATGAATTTTCAGTCTTAAGACTTTCCTTAAACATAGACCTGATTAATTGGGCCTTGTTTACTCTTTTAACGTTATTAAGGCTCTAAGAGATTTTTAAGGCATCTAAGTCTTATGGTATGTCGAATTATATGTTAAAGGAGATTGCCCTCATGTCCAATTTCTTCGTATACCGGCTGATTCCGTGACTTTGTTACAAACATTTAGGGCCATATTCATAGACATTCTTAGCGCGGGCTTCCGGTGGATGATCAGCGAACTAATGTTCTTCGTATTCATAAACCAGTGTTAGCGATATGATATGAATCCTGTACAAGTAATCAGTCGATAGCCGAGGTAGTTTAGCACGCTCGTAGCGCGGGCTAGCGAAATGTCTATGCATAGCACCCTTAGGGATTACCATTATGAACCATACGGGCTAACTTTAGGGGGCAAAGCACTTTCTGCCTCTTCAACTTATAAAGCCAGGGACGTCGCACCCCCAATATAATATTAATAGGTGGGCCTCATCTCTACAAATAATACGAAGAGAGATTGCTCATGCTAAGGGCCAAAAATAGTTATTTCAAATCCATAGGTCAGCTGTCGCAATGAACATGTTAGTAACAACTCACAAAGCAATTAAATAACATTTCAATCTTGCTACTTTTCCAGCATATTGTAAAATAAACTGATACAAGAGCTAGAATCTGCAATTACATTAATAAATAATTCATATCCGGACACAAGTCTTCAATTTCTACAGAATTGTACTAGGCAACAACATGCATTTTCGACCTGTAAAATTTGAACGACCTCCGCCCGTAGCCTCGTGTGGTCTTATATTTGAGGGGGGAAGGGACTCCTTTCTACGTCATAATACTACGTAACAAGAGCGCACTTGAACGTAAATGGCGTCGAAGAGTGGTGTGATACACATTACGCAGGCACTTCAACCCCTCCTTCACTTGCTTTTGTATGCAAGCACATTCGTGAGCAAAATCGTGAAAAATTCTGTGTCCACAAAAAAAAAAAAAAAAGGAAAAAAAAAACGGAAAAACATGCACCCATTATCAACCATTCCATATAACCACTGTAACTATTCATTAGCACGTGTTCTACAAAGATAACTTAAAAAAAAACTTAGAATTCTAGGAATGGTGGTTTTCAATTATACTTTATGACTTTATAAACTAGGTACTTTAAAACTTATCAATACAGTATAAAGCAATCAAAAAAGAAAATCACTACTATATTATCAAAATATCCCTTTATTCTAAAATTTGACCTAACTGAAACCTAAATCTTAAAAAACAAAAATCAAATTGTGCATTTATGTCTAATAAAAACTGTTTCACTGTATCCAAAAATTCGTGAACATGCATAAATAACAAACAAGGAGAACAGAGCTACTTAAAATGAGACGTTACGGAAATTGGCGTCCTATTTATAAGAATTTCAATCAACGAGGAGAGGAAATTGGTCGAATTAAAGCAAAGAATCCAACATGAAATATCACAAACTAAACATATGGCTTTTCACGAATACTATCTTATGAGAACAAAATCAATAATTGAAAACCATGTCACAGAACAAAATATCCAACTTTTAAAATCCGAAATGTGATATTTCCTACTTAAATCAAGATACAAATAATAAACTAAAATAAATTTCAATCAACAGGCCTTTACCTATTATGAGACGTTGTAAGAGCAGGATTGAGCGAGTAAATTAACTGTAGGTATTTTACACGTAATTTACATGAACAATACGTAATTTATTTTATTAGTAAAACTTCCTTCATTTAAAGGCAGTCAGGAATGACGTGTACCAGATATCCATGAATATATATAAATATGAAACACGTAATTGTATTTATAAAAAAAGGAAAGAAACAAACCTTTATAAAATACAATAAACAAATACATTGAAGTAAATAATACAGAAAATGAGCAAATTATAAAATAATAAATTTCAATCGGTATTACCACAGTCTACTATAAAAACTCACGAAGCTCAATACGGGTAAATATGCAACCAAGATACTTGCTAACCACAGAGCAGTGGCTAACCACTAGGATCGCTACTATCGCCTCATTACAGACAATGCGAAATAGTACCTGCACAGTCTATTGTTCCTAGTACCCTCATAAAGTCAAGCTTGGTGAATGTATATACTAGACTGCGGTATTACCATATTGATGATTTTGTAAGATCCGAAAGGATCATTTCTCGACCACGTTGAATTTCAACGCTGAATTATCTCTGAAACTGAAAGCGTTCAAAAACCACCACTATCACTATTACAAATATTCTGTTAATCATAAATTCTCAGATTCGAATTGCCTAGTAGTCGCCCAGGCGCATGGTGAAATCAAGGCTCTCGTTCTATTTTAAAAAACTGCATTGCACTTACAATATTGTAAAAAGTTGAATAATACCCGACTCTTGTCACAGGTAGCAACTCAACCTCATCTCTTACCACACGAACAACTTTCATTTCGCCTCTTTCGCGCGCAACAAACTACTGTATTATGAAATAATTCACGCCAACGATAAAACTGCATTCCACGCCTTGCAATTAGAAAGAAGGAACGGTTTTGTCACCAATGTAAGAGTATAACATTTCATCTTGTAATAACGGAAATTATTTTCAAAGATAAACAAGTAATCGTTCCTTCCTCACAGGTCACTGACTCATTTTAATCTCATATGTCAAGAACGCCCTTTATCACCTACCCCAGTGATGTCAAAGCAAGCGCATTTTTCTGACCTTGACGTCGTGCGCGGGCATCAAGCGCTAAGTATGGAAAGAGGAAGGGTTGTGTATATGAATAAGCAGCCTGTTGGATTAAGAAAACAGTAGTGCACAAACTTCACACTGAACGTGAAATTTTATGTCGTTATTTTTATATGACTTCTTTCTGTTTGATATTATCTATATTGTCTGTAAAACAAAGTACTAATACCAATTTCTTAATATTGCAGTTGTGTTTTAAACGTTAATAACGTAATAAAGAGTTAAGAAGGAATATTCACATAAATTCCATAGTAGTACAACTATACTGTACTAAATGGATGAAATACATCATTAATAAAGAAAGTGATATCCCAAAAAAAAAAAAAAAAAAAAAAAGAGATTGAGTATGACATGATAAGTTGGAATTGATATTGATGGTACCTTTAGCCTTATAAAAGTAATATTAAACTAATCAAAACAATATTACGGTACAAAGCAAAGTTTCCCAGGTACTGTATATGTTTTAAGTGTAACTAATATTCCATAACAAAACTCTTATCGCATTATGCTTTTAAGGTGATATTGGTTAGCAACTTCCTATCACCAGAATATTAAATTATTTTCTCGAAATGTGCTGAAGCTATAGAGCTGACATTTTTACAACACATGGGCACGTATCTTTTGCTTATGATGTAACAGTAGTTGATTTGTTAATTCATTTCCTTACAAACAATTTCCATGCGAATATTTTTTAAATTTTCAATTCACTACCTTCAGTAATACGTATTTACGATATATTAGATTCACGAAAAAATTCTGTAAGGCTACTAAATAAATAGGCCTATATTTGAAAATTTCACTTTTCTATAAAGAAAAAGTTGAGAAAATATTTCTTTTGAATAAAAAATTAAAATTGTGATAAATGAGCATTAAAATTAAAACTTACATTCTTATAATTCACTTATACTTCTCAGACAAATCTAAAAATTAACATGGATACAATTTTAATAAGTTCTCTTCGCTTTATCTATTGAATCAGTGCTGACCATCCCTGAATATAGCTCGGCCAAGCGGCATATACCACCTCTTTCGTCTGTCTTTTTCCTTTCCGCTGTAAAGGGCTCAGGCTCTCCTGAGCTTTAAAGCGCGCGCTTGCTCCTAGGGGCATCAATTGACATGACTAACCTACCCTATTCAACATCTACTTGGAGGATTTAGTGAAGAACTGTTTTCAGAACATGGGAGGAGTGATAGTAAAAGGAAAAAGAATAAAGTGCATAAGACTTGCTGATGATACGGTGTTAATACCAGAAGAGGAGATGATACTAAGGGATATGCTACTGGAGCTAAATGACAGCTATGAGCTGTATGGGATGAAGATAAATTCCAACAAGACGAAGACCATGGTCATAGGGAAAAAAAGTAAAGAAGGTAATCTTACGAATTATAAATGAGGCATTCATATTTTCCTATGCCATCACTTTCAAGTAGGCCTATTAGATCCTTACAGATTCGTTACGGTCTCAAAATAATGCTTTTAGGTATTCCCTGCGCAGTGATGCGCTTTGCAAAGAATAATACAGAAGTGGCAACACCGTGAGAGCATCACTGCACGTATCTGCCCTACTCCCGCTGTCAAGAAAACCGCTGTTAATGTTATAATCAGAGTCCCCCGTTTGGTTAGTATGAATGCAAGTTATGTGTACATCGATCATACTAGCTTCGCTTGGTCCGGAGAGCAAGTTGTGAGTCAACAGTTCATGATGCTTTCAGTATCTACCTGCACGCTCCGGTATTTTGTTTACGTCTGTTTCTTCGTAAAGGTCGGTGAACAGCAGAAATAATACTCATGTACGCAATACCACTTGGATATAATAACAACAATAACAAAGTACTTATTTAAAGACAGTTTATATGCAACAAAAGATCATTTTAACCGGGGTTAGATAAACCTAAAAAAAAAAAAAAATGTCAGGAGCCAGCCCCTTTATTTTCAAGAGCCACCACATTTTGTCCACACATGCAATGCAAAGATAAAGATACATTTACTAAAATATATTAAACAATATTACATATCTACGCAATGCTAACACACGTTCTCAGAGACGCTCTGAAGTTTTATATGAAAATCTCTTGAGATGCACAAAAAAGTAACAAATTAATCTAAAAAGCACATCTGAATTTCTTCCTACAACCGCTTTTGTTAACATTATGTATTAGGCGCAGTGACATAAAGGAAATCGCAGTCTTAAAAAATTTTGAACTTATTCAGGGGCCAAAAAAAAATAGTGGCCATGGTTACCTTGCGCCAGGAATTTGTCTAGGCCTACTTCTGATTTTTTACAATAAGTAAAACGTATCTAGATCCCTTGGATCTAACTGAAGTTTGGAATTAATATATATAAATAAATAAATAAATAAATAAATAAATTTCAGCATAAACTTCAAATATAACAAATGAGTGCGTGCTTTAAGAGTCACTGTACATTGCAATCAATGACTGTAAACATTTTAACCTCCTGAGTCCTGAGAGTAAAGTATACTCTAGCCTACTATACTGCATACAAGATTATTAAGGTTCGGATAAAGTAGCTGCATCAGGATAGACTGTATAGCTGTACAGGATAGGGTCTTGCCTTCCTTCAGACTAAGTAAACACTACCCCCCTACCACTAGCTTAAACTCTACCTGCTGGGGAGAGCGCTCCCACCCTTCAGCTAAAACGATGTGAATGGACAATACAGCCGATAGGAATTGAATATACGTCGTCACTACTGTCGGCTGGGGGACACGCGACTAGTTAATGTTTGTAAACAAACCGCACGGACCCACATTGCCTATCCTGATACAGTTACTTTATTCGAACCTTAATGATTATGATATAAGATGTATTTGCACAGACCCGACGTCTAGTATAATATACCTGCATTTGTGCTCTAACTGCAACCTGCAGAATTTTTTCAGCATTTTTCCTCATTTCAATGACTTCAGTGAACTTTAAAAATAAAACTAGAAATGTCCAGGAGGTTGTTCAAATGAAAAATTGTTCCTTCGTTTTAATAAAATACATTTTCTTCTTTCCTAATGATGTGCTCGCTACCAAATTCTTCTATTGAAGGACTCATTTTCAACTGTGTAGCTTTGTTTGGTTTTTGTATGTTCATTGAACAGCAGACCTGAAGTAAGTAGCGTTGGATGCTGCCGAGCTGTACTCCATACATACTGTACCTGCACTGTTGCGGGCTGCTTGGAAGCTTTAGGTAACCAAACGCAAGACAGTTGTTCATTGTAAGCGAATGGTTTTTTTAAATATACTTTCAGTTCCGGTATCAGAAACCGGAATATTTTAATAAGAATGACTGACAGACTGAATTTACTGATTGGATTCACGTGACGATTGGACTCACTTACGATCAAGAAGAACGATAGAACTCACTGACCGACAATCGAATGAAGTCATGAATAAACAAGCAACTCAACTAAACAAATCCATGTAGCTTACACCTGTTTGTGTATCATGTAGACATATTAAAGTGACAACGATTATCGTATAATGCAGTAAATAACAACCTAATGTAGCTATGCCCAGGTGCAAGCAAGTTCCTCACGTGTATGAAGAGAACATCCAATACATTATCTCGTGCACTGCACTGCTTTCATTGCATTAATGTTTGTCCAACATGCAAGTCTGTATTCCCTTATCTTGTTTACTCATTATACTACCAAGCCATGACATATTGTTAATGATCATCATTTCAGAGTTTGTCAACAAACTAACTGCAAACGTCTCTGTTAAAAACATTGCGTAACGTTCCTCTACTACTGCTTTGCATGTATGACATTAAAAATAGACTTGTTTTGATTTCCAGTTACGTTCAGGTGGGAATCTATAGTATTATCTAAGTCAAAGTACAAGGCTGTCTTAGCAGAGCTTAGGAATTATTCTCGGACTATTCTTTTCCTGGAAAAATACAGGGACATCATTTTATTTTTACCAACATTTTTAATATTAACCTGGCTATACCTTTGGATCAACACCGTTGTCTACCCTTTCCACGACTGGAGTTCGATGATACTGGCGTAATATACAAACAAATCACTATACTAGATATAGGAGGGAAGAAAAGTAGTTCATCCATTTACGTAAACTAGGAAATATCGCGCTTTTAAGTTTGATCATTTTCATTAGGGTTTTGTTTAATCAAAATACAGTACAGTATTAACAATGAGTGTTTTTACTCATGAACTGAGCTGTCCATGTGGACGTATTCATTATGCAGTGTATATTATACTGTCTACAGCACATTAGCGTACAATATAGAGAATGAAGTTAAATTGAAAAATAATCATAATATGGATATTTAAACACATTTTTTTTAATGGTGGCCGTTCATTTCGATACAGGCTTCAGTTGTAATGTGCACATTATCGCACTATAGACTATTGTACCTAATCCCAATTACCAGTTTCGTCCTTCGTAACTAGTAACTCATGTTGAAATAATTCTGTATCTACTCTATAAAAGAATGCCTTACGTACTGTAAATTCAATCTTCACTTCTGCCCGATCCGAAAACATAAAATTACTCAGACATGCTATCTACTATCCGTCCAAGTGGTTATGTCGTAGGATCGTAGAAAGGGAGGAAATCACGTGACAGTTAATTACTTAACGAGGGCCTTTTATTTAAGTTGTTTTAAACAGTTGTATAATATTACGTAGACGTCCAATTCCTAGCAGAAATTAATGTTCTCAGAAAAGAGCTAAGACGACAGCCCAGCCACTAGCTGGCGAATAAAAACAGGTGGGGGAAACCGGGATACGACGCAGGCAAATGGACAGTACCTGTGCGAAAATGATTCAATATTGAAAGCTCTTCGTCACTAGAAAACGCGAACATATTTTTGGAACGTACTGTTTACTATGACCGTAAGGCTACTATGACTGTATATGCGGTCTTAGATCTGTGTGCAGGACGGTTGAACTTCATTAGTAGAAGGTGTGGGAGTGAAGTACATTCAAAAACTCAGGTACAATAAAAATTGAAGTAAAAATAAAATGATGTCCCTGTATTTCTTAAAATTTGACAGCACTTTGTCACTCAAAAGTCCATCCTATACTCTGATAAATCTACTGACAGTCACTTGTTACCATCCAGATTAGCTTAAAAACGACAGCAATTAGTTAAGTTTATGAATGGAAGAAAACATGGAAATCTGTCGTAAATGAAGTCGTTCAATCATTCAACAAATACAGTTATAGGCAGTGCAACTTATTTTTAAGTTTGTCCTTCACCTCGGAATCCAGTGTGCAGCAGCGTTAGCATTCCAAATGTCAGTTTCCCTTAGTTTTCATCAAACAAGCCAGATGTTTGGTTTCAGTTTCTGTTTACGAATATGCCTGGACCACACAGCAGTCTGTTGTAAATGAAGTCGTGATGAATTCATTCAAAAAATGCGCTATATGCAGTGCCACCATTTTTACATTTGTCCTTCACCGTGGAATCCAGTGTACTTGCCCTGCTAGCCGCATTAATGCATTCCAATGTCACTCCTCCGTAGTTTTGAGAAAACAAACCAGCTGTCTGGTTTTAGTTTATGTTTACTGATATGTTTGGACAACACAGCAAATTCTGTGTTGAAATCACGTTCACACGTGTGCTCGTCACAATCTGTGTGAAGGTGCGTGATTTCTACAATCGTAAAATTAAAACGCAAAACGTTGTATAGCCAGAGCTGGGAAATTTAATATTTAATGAAATTGTTTGGGACAAACCACAACCTTGTCTTATTTCTGTTTGTTCATATACATGGCGCCGTAAAAAAAGACTGAGGAAATGTATATATAAAAAAAGTTCGCCAACATTTTACAACGAAATTTAGAAATTACCAGAGTACTAGGAAAGCGAATGGCGGGCCAGTTTCATCTAAGAATAATGAAAAAGAGAAGGGACATTAGATGAAGAAGTGGGTGAAATGACTATTTTCTACACTTTTTAGGCTACAGACTCAGTTTAAAAATTTTGATTTGTGTAATGTACTATTGTATATTTCTTTTAATTTTGAAAATATTGCTTCCATAATTTAAAAAAAAACGCTCTGTAGTTTTTTTAATTACACTTTTCAGAACATACAATAAAAATTTCAACTTCTCAGCATTAGTACTGTGTATTTTTTCTTTTCTGTTCACACACAAATGATTAAGTTTGTTTTATATTATTAAAACTTGTACAGTATAAACATGTAATATAGGTAATAATTTTTTGTACTAGAAATGCACTGTAGATATTATATTTGTAAACGTGAACACTTATTTTGTATCCTACTGTGACTGAATGTTTATATGTTTAGACTAGTAGTAACTGCACTTTCAATCTCCCATTCCCCTCGATCTACACAACACAGTGGTCAGTGCGTTCGTAACTTAATGCGTTTCGGTACCCTGCACCGCAGTCTGCTGATGACGATAGTGCTAACACACGCGTGTCGTGAACATGAGTGCTTTGAACTTAAACATAATTCAAGGACGCCTCACAAGTTTTCCTCTCAGTAATTAATTAACCTTTCCTTTTTCTTCTTCATAATTAACTGCGTCCATGGTTTATGAAAAGGAAACCAGTTCAGACTTCAACAATTGCATCGCTATCTTGCGCTTCTTCCTTTCACGTTTCAAAATTTAAATGTTTCAAAAGTACATACAATAAACAAATGTGTAACTCTACTTCTTAACATTCCAATGAAGAGAGGCAGTCAGTTTCGAATTACGAGCGGACTTGAACCCATGTATTAATCACGCATGCAGAGTTGCCTACTTCAACAACCAGTAGGAGCAGTGAGAAAGAGATTAAGGATTATTCAGAATCATGTCTCGTTCCACTGCTTAACGCCAGAAAAATCAGCCCTATCGTGAAACTTCGAAAGCAACTAGCTACTACAATCGGGGTAACAATTATTTTATCATCTGCAATCGTTCTGTATTGATTTTTCTGCGTTTTATATTACAGCGAGAACTGTATCATCAAAGCAAGATATTTACGCATAAAAAATGAAAGCACTGATTCAATATAGGCTTATATAATACTGTATAATAAGCTTGCACAATATGTATGAAATAGCAGAACAATATTAAGAACAGTATTTCAGTTCTATACAAATCAATACTAAAGGATACAGCACATGAGCAGTTGAACAAGAAATAAGATTACACTGGCAAATACACCGTGTCCACGCTAGAAGTATCAAGAAATAATTGTTCACCATTTATTTAACAGAAGGATATGTTTGGCAGAGGATGCAAAAAACTCCAAGACTTTATTTTTGTAACAACAATGCTAAAAATCTATACAACAAGGCAAGAAAATTGAAGAAAATAAAAAAAAAATATTATTTTTCATTGCGATTTATGTCACGAAATGCTAACAGTCAACACTAATCATTCTAATTGAACGTAAAATGTGGACACCACAGCAAAAAGTGAAGTGCATGCTTTGTCTTGCTGAATTTATATGTTACCAGAGTTGCGTACTGATCGATTCTTCCTTCAGGATGTTTTGCTCAGTGACGAATGCTTTTTCTTACTGGATGGGCAGGCTCATACACAAAATGCACGACACTGGTCCAAAGAAAACCCAAGATGAATGCGTGAAGCTAACAAAAATTATGATGTGGTATGGAATAATAGGTGATACGGTTGTGGAATCATATTTCTTTGATAGAAATGTAAACCAACATACATATGGAGAACTGCTGGACAGCACTGTAATGAACAAATGAACAAACGGATAAGATGGTTTCAACAAAATGGGTTCACGACACATTATGCTCTAACAGTTCGCCAGAAACTAGATGAGATGATGTTCGGTGTACACTGGATTGGACGAGGTGGATTTCTTTCTATGGGGATTTGTGAAACAGCACGCTTTTCAGACAGAAGCTACATCTATAGATGACTTGAAACAAAGGATCACCCATGTTATCCAGCATATCCCACCTGCAACAGTTCTAAGCGTGACAGAAGAATGTTAGGATCGAGTCAGGCACTGTCTTCAAATAAATGGAGCATATTTTGAACATTTGTGGTAGTGAACATACTGTATACAACTGTATTTCCAGTTAGAGTAATGTTTCCCATTTGTCAACTGACTTCTGTGTCACACGGTATAATACTTCGTTAAAGTGTTCAATTTTTAATTATTCGTAACTATAGGGTGATAGATAATTATGTGGTAGTATAAGAGGAACCTTGTAGGAGCAGAAACATGGACATTATGAGAAGTGAAGAAAAGCGACTAGAAGAATTTGAAATGTGGATATGGAGAAGGATGGAACGTGTGAAATGGACAGATATAATAAGAAATGAAGCTGTGTTCGAAAGAGATTGCGAAGAAATAATTATGCTGAAAATAATCAGGAAGAGAAAAAGGCATTGGTTAGGTCAATGGCTGAGAAGAATCTGCCTACTGAAGCATGCACTGAAAGGAATAGTGAATGGGAGAAGAGTTCGGGGCAGAAGTTATTAGATGATAGACGACATTAAGATATATGGATCATATGAGAATAAGAGTAGACGGAAAATTGGAAAGTTGGAGAATGCTGCACTTGCAGTAAAAGACCTGCCCTCGGGCAGAATATTATGAATGAATGAATCTAAAAGTATAAGTCAAACTTGAAGCCAAAGTTATATTCCTAAAGATACTTTGAACATACGCGGAATGTAAAATTGGTACCATAAATATAAATGCTATAGAAAAAAAAGGCATTGTCCCCTTAATCGACATGTTTTCCAAAGCAGAATTATAAATAGAATAAAATACTGTATTAACGTTCGTCTCAATTTTGCATAACCGGTCGTCCCATCATCTTCCTCGTCCGGTTGAAGGTCTCGGACCAGCCTTCTACAGCTCTTCTCATATACTGATTTAGTAATTTTCTTACCGCATTTTCCTGATCGTGTCCGCACATAAATTCGTTTCGGTCGTCTTTCCCCGTCCATTTTTATATCTCCAAACGACCTCAAACCCTTTCACTCAGCTTATTCAATCACAGTCTTTTTCTCATTCACCCATTTCGTCATATTCTCATTTCGCAATCTGTCCATTCCAGACACAGTAAGCTATTTTTAACCCATGAAGTTCCTATTGGTCTTAAGAGAAAAAACGTAAGCCCCACATCACTTCAACTAGAAAGATGGGAAGGAAGAGGGGAAGACCGTCCTTTCTGGTCATGCTTGTGTTGTTTAAAAATAAATTTCATTTTCAATGTTCATTTCTGGTTATCACCGCAAGCCGACGTTCGGTTTTCACACCCAAACGAGACATAAAATTGACACCGACAATGTGACATTCGTCATCACTATGTTATGAAATATTTTTATTTATTTTTTTCAATCATATGACTTATCATTCTTATTGCAAATTAACATTTGCTACAACATGTTACTAAAAGGAAAGTATAAACGTTTTCGCTTGTACGGCACCACCAGACACGAACAGAGAAATTCGGCTTTTACTTTTTTTTGTATTATTATTATTATTATTATTATTATTATTATTATTATCATTATTATTATTATTATTATTATTATTGTAAATAATCTTTGGTTTTTTATTTAAGTCCGATTTTTGTTTTAAGGTTTGTCTAATGAGTTTTATTCTTGCTTATTTATTTGCTTTTAAATTATTTTATATGTAAGTTTTTGCGTGATTATAATTATTTTTATCTTAATGATTATTTGATTCTATGGTTCGTTCGCAGTAATAAATTGTATTTGTTTCCTATATTGTATACCATTAAAAGGTGAAGTCACGAGTTATATGTAGTAATAGTTTAATATATTTATAGGGAATATGTTGATTTCAATTAATTTGCATTTGAATTGCTAATTTGCTAAAATTGTACGTTACTTGGTGTATGTACACATAGAACTCATGTTACAATATTTGTTATAATTATGTTGGTTAACATTGTTAAAATTAAAATTGATAAAATATAAAATAGCTAGCAGTGCATAATAACTGCGGATTCCCGGCCAACAAATCACTCAGCTGAGTGCGCTCCTAGTATAATGGCAGTTGATATTGGATACACGTCAACATATACAGGGACGTCATTTTATTTTTACTAACATTTTTAATATTAACCTGTCTATACCTTTAGACAACCGGAAACACCGCTTGCTCCCCCCCTCCAAGACTGGAGTTCGATGATACTGGCGTAAAACACAAACAAATCACTCTACTAGGTATAGGAAGGAAGAGAAGTAGTTCATCCATTTACGTAAACTAGGAAATATCGCGATTTTGACTTTGATAATTTTCATTAGGTTTTTCTTTGATGAAAGTACAGTACTGTATTAAGAATGTGTTTTTACTCACGAAGTGAGTTATCCATGCGAACGTATTCATTATGCGGTGTATATTATACTGCCTACAGCACATTAGCGTACAATATAGAGAAAGAAGTTAAATTGAAAAATAATCATAATATGGATATTTAAACACAATTTTGAAAATGGTGGCCGTTCATTTCGATACAGGCTTCAGTTCTTTTGTGCATATTATCGCAATATAGACTATTGCATCTAATTCCAATTGCCAGTTTCGTCCTTCGTACTAGTAACTCATGTTGAAATAATTCTATACCTACTCTACGTACTGTTAATTCAATCTTCACTTCTGTCCGACCCGAAAATATAAAATTACTCAGACATGCTATCTACTGTCCGTCCAAGTGGTTATGCCGCATGATTGTAGAAAGGGAGGAAATCACGTGACAGTTAATTACTTAACGAGGCCCTTTTATTTAAGTTAAATTAAACAGCTGTATAATATTACGTAAACTTCCAATTCCTAAGAGAAATTAATGTTTTCAGAAAAGAGCTAAGACAGCCCAGCTTTTACAGAGGGGCGAGCAGAAGCAGGTGGGGGAAATCCGGATGCGACGTAGGCAAACGGACAGTACCTGTGCGAAAATATGATTCAATATTAAAACATCTTTCGTCACTGGAAAACGCGAACATATCTATGGAACGTACTATACTCAGTAACTCAGTACTGCTTACTATCTGCTGTCTTGGCTCTGTGTGGAGTTGGAACTTCATTAGTAGAAGTGGTGGGAGTGAAGTACATTAAAAAACTCAGGTACAATAAAAATTGAAGTAAAAATAAAATTATGTCCCTGTATATGCCTAACTTGGAGTCAGGCCACAAAGGGAAACATCGAAGGAGGAAGGTTCGATCCGGTGCCTTGGATTGAATTCGGCGTAGCTCAGTGGTCAGAGCGCTTGGTACGCAGAACCAAGGACCCGGGTTCGATCCGATCCTAAAATATTAAGTGTCTAAATTTTTGGTACAGTATTTCATTGACAACTGATCGCAATATAGTTTCCATCTCCTCCATATTGTGTTATGTTCTGATCATCTGTAAGGAATTAATGAAAAAAAATGTATCTTTTGCTAATTTAACCCTATTGTTACAATTACGAGACCATGTCATCAAACCTGTTTCTATGGTACATTTTTTAAAAGATAGATTTACAAAAGGCATACTTGTAGTAGCCTTTGGTAGTTTCGAATTTTTGTGACAAAAATCCAACCAGACACATAATACGTCTTTAAATTCCTTGTCGTACTTTTAATTATGAAACAACCTAGGGTTTGCATTTGTAAGTATGTAAATTTAATAGTCTATATAATACTCTGAACTTTATCGGAAATGTTAAATATCTCTTTCTATAATCAGCAAACCGAACAGGTTTCCAAGGTCTGTGTGGTATTATAAACTTCTCCGAGATATCAAATGTACCTGCAACTCATATCTCTCGAAATCTTTACAATCTGCAGATTTCATGGAGCAGGTTAGCGTACGACAGTGGGAGTTCAGGTTTACGCTTCGTTTATCTTAATTCAGAGTTAATGAGGCGGTAGTCGGAAAAAGGGCCCATAAGCGAAAGTCATGTTTCGAGGAAACAATGATTGAAAGATTTATTTTTATGTAACTGCGATTTTAATGCACTCTTATCAAAATAACTTGCATACTGTTACAATAATATTTGTGGCCACCTGCGTAGCTCAGTCGGCTAAGGCGCTTGCCTGCAGATCCGAAGTTGCGTTCGGACGCGGGTTCGATTTCCGCTTGATTACCTAGTTGGGTTTTTTTTTCCGGAGTTTTCCCCAACCATAAGACAAATCTCAGGTAATCTATGGCGAATCCTCGGCTTCATCTCGCCAGATATCATCTCGCTATCACCAATTCCATCGATGCTAAATAACTTCGTAGTTGATACAGCGTCGTTAAATAACCAAGTAAAAAAATAATATTTGTCTACAAGTTTTGGTTAAATAAATCATTCCGACTTTAATAGTATTATAAATATATATTTTATTGGAACATTTTATAGGCACTTTTTCCATAGAACAAGTTTATTTTACCAAAATACCTTCAATATTATATTTTAGCAGAAATTAAATATCAGCATTGAACAGCGCACATTACAGAGGTTTACAAGTTCAAAATAATTTTAGTAAAATTATATTTCTTACATTACATCTCATAGTTACGTCATAAATTGTACCGAATACGCGAAAACAAAGAATATCTGTTGGGTACAGAATACAGGTTATTTAGTATTAATCTAGAATGGATTCACACTCACTTCAGAGTTCATCTTCAGAGTGCAGTTTACACTTTAGTGCACATCTTGGATGGACTCTCACTCACTTTGAGGATCATCTTCGCTGATGTATGCTGAGTTCCACAACTACAGACCGATTATTTAGTCCTGACACCTCAGCGACGCGAAAGAGGGGAAGTAGGCTAATAGGAGTAGTGGGGAGAGCTCCGGAGTAGAGATAAGGTAAAGGAATATTGTACTAGAAACATACCGCTATACCGCACGCATGACATCTATCGCTCCGAAGGCAAGCGAGTGAATAACCCAAACACCCCTTGGCGTAACCAAATGGACTCGCCTGACCCAAGCGCATATCTCCGGCGACTGTCAGGACTAAATAACCATGCTGTACGCAAGTGTGCACGGGTTCATTCAATTAGCTACCCTGCCCTCTGTTTACAAGATATTGAAATGAAATTACGTAAGCAAGTAGATTTTAAAACGGAGAATCGAATTAAAACAGTCTCCCGAAAAGGGGCCTATAGACCTCAATCACAAGCTTTAACTGTTTCGTGCAAATATTCACTTTATTATGAAACATAATGAATAATTAGATGGTTCCTTCATCAAAATCCTTATAAAGACGCAGAACTCAGAAATGACAAAGGAAAAATGAACTATAAAAAACCATGAAATGAAGGGTAAAATGTTATTCAAATTTCAAAAATAAATTACTGAATTAGCTGATAATGGCTAAGTTTATTGATGTAACTATTCTCGCTAAAGGTAGCCTACCAGTGAAATAAGAAGCAAGCGTCTTTAAAGCGTCTGTAAAAAAAATTCATGTGATTTGGGAAGCGGAAAAGTGAGCATTCCAGAACAAAAAATTATCAAATCTACATAAAAGAAAAATGTTTGTCTCCCTATAAACTCAGAAGTTATTTCAGTATCTAAGACATCTAGGACTTATGTTTGACACAAAGCTGACATGGGCAGTTCACTTCTCTAAAATTAAGTAAGTATGCAGGCATCGCCATCAAACAACTCAAGAACAACATTTTACTTCAGTCAGTATTTGCATTGCAATATAAGCGTAAAGACCACTTTACTATTACACTACACAAACCTGTCTGGCAACATGGCTTTTATATATGGGATTCTCTCGCTTACTCTCAAATTGGAGATAACAAAGAAATAGGTTCCTTAAGCTAATAACAGATGCACCTCGGTTTGTGAAAAATATTGTCCTGCATAAGCTACAGACGATTACACAATACAAAGTGAATCATAGAAAATTAACACATTTCTTTCGTTATTGCAACAAGAATTATGCTAATCACAATTTTTATACTTCAAATATAGAATATATTTATAACTCTGTTGCCAACCATTGATTTCGTTTGTAATGTTCTGCTTCAAAACGTCCAATGTCTGGAGGCGTGTGGCGTAAACTCTGTCCTTTAAGTAACCCCACAGGAAGAAGTCCAGTGTCGTCAAATCTGGAGACCTCGGTGGCTACAGATTCTTGGAAACTATGCGGTCGTCAAAGAAACTTTCAATTAGCTCAATGAATTCGTTTGATGTGTGGCATGTGGCACAGTCTTGTTAAAAATATCCAAAATCCGCATGTTATTCATGAAGCATCTATGCACCGAGCGAAAGTCAGGGTATGGCGCGCAATCTCAGGACTAATATTTTTCGACAAGATTGTGAACACTGTAGAGTACCGTCGCATTTTCATGGAGTTTGTTAAACAAGTGGAAGATGTAGAGCTGGGTCAAGGATATTGTGTAGAGTTGTATCTTGAGAAGGAGGGAGGGCATTTTCAGCATTTTCTATAGAAGTTAATAATCTCCGAAAGATATTCTACAGTTGAGGTACAACAAATTGTGGTTAGCATCATTCTTGTTGAAATAAATAAAGAAATGTGTTAGTTTTATATGAATCACTCTTTACTTTTCACCATCAAATCAATCCTCTAACTTTCCAAGTTCCTACACATAACTCTCCAGATCCACCAAAGGAAAGGCTGAGAAGAGAAAGAAACTATGACGAAGTTGTGAAACAAGATACAAAGTCTGAACTATCTCTAAATAGCTACTCAAATAAGTGTCCCGTGTTTAAATAGCCCCTTATCTTACTGAACAAAACTGTAATGTACTAGTTACACAATAGTTAATAATTAAAAGATAATATAGAACTATGTACAATTTTATTCTCTCGACGAAGTTACTTTCATGAAGTTGATGATGTTAAAATGTCACAAAACATACGTTTTAATATGAAAATTACGTCCTATATAACAAATGAAATGACATTTCCGTGGAAAAACTAAATCAGATGTAAAATAATTTAAAGCTACATAGTAACAGAACGAGTAAACAATTTTCATTGTCTATTATATTGTGTAAAAAATTAAAAAGTAAAAATTAAGTCTAAAAAAATAAGGGGCTCAATACGTAGTAGGCTATAATGAGAATGGGCGGGAGAACTTGAAAAAGCTACACAACTGGAATCTCATATGGGAATGACCGTGTACATGACATACCTACGTGAAATTTGGATACCGAATAAAACTGGTAAAAGAAGAACTCAGCCTAAGAGTCTAAGAACGAAGTCTTTACGTTCGATGACTGGGAGAAGGGAGATGTTCACAGACATGCTCATCTATCTCTTTCTGTGATATTAATGGCGAGGTATTAATAATAATAATAATAATAATAATAATAATAATAATAATATTATTATTATTATTATTATTAATAATAATATTTATTTATTTACTTAACTATTCTGGTGAAGTTAAGGCCATAAAATTTGCATCAATACAAATTCGACTCATTTCGTTAAAGTGACAAAGTAAAATAGAAATGTTTACAATAACTGAACCATGTTTTACATGAAGTCCGTACTTTAACAAGTTCATACATTTGGAAATTAAAATTTGGATCTTCAGTTCTTCACTGCCTATAGTTAAAACTGTCTTGGCTTTCACGGACGTTTCCATCAGCGATTGATCTAATTCTGAAGTCAATTAAACTTTTTTTGTCGGGCAATTTTCAACAAATTGCCTTTCAAGGCATATGATGAATTAATCTCCCTTAATCAACAGTTGTGTTCTCAACACCTGGATAATAACTGGGTACAGATGAGATTATTTTTCTACGTAAGAATATCTCAACGAACATGACTATGAAGTGAATAACGACCATACCGAGGAAAACACTCAATGGTATAGAATATATTGTAGATTTTATTGAGAAAGTGGAATTGCAGTAACAAAACTCATGCTTCAATTAGTTGCATGTAAGGTAACAGTTCTGTGCAAGTCTGATCACATTCCAGATAAGCGAATCCCGAAGGTGAAATTCTGTTGCCATGCGACATTGGTCGTTACACTACGTATGACTGATATAAGTTGTAGCTCGAAGGACAAATGAAGCTTTCGATTATTATTGAGGATAAGAAGTAATGTCTTATGTACGACAACCGCTTGTACTTGTGGTTGGCAGTTAATTAGAATCTAATAAACTTCAATAGAAAGTGAAGTTAGTACAGACATTATTAATATGAAAAAGTGGCCCAAATTTTGTTTCTGAGTCTGTACCAGCTATAAATGTGTCTGACAAAGCAGTTTGTTGCCAGCTATAGAAGTGTCGGGCAAGGCAGTCTGTCAGCTATAGAAGGTGTCAGACAAGGCAGTTTATGTCAGCTATGAAAGTGTCGGAAAAGGCAGTTTGTATCAGATTTGAAAATGTATGAGAGTATGCATCAGCTATAAAAGTGTCGGACAAGAGAGTATATGTCGGGCAAAGCAGTTTGTGACAGCTACGAAGTGAAGATGCCAAGCAAAGTAGTTTGTATCAGATTTGAAAATGCATGAGAGTATGCATCAGCTATAAAAGTGTCGGACAAGAGAGAATGTGTCGGGCAAAGCAGTTTGTGACAGCTAAGAAGTGAAGATGTCGAGCAACGTAGTTTGTGTCAGATTTGAAGGTGTCGAACAAGAAAGTATGCGTCAGCTACAAAGATGTAAGACAAGAGAGTACATCTCAGTATTAAAATGTTGGGCAAAGCTATGAAGTGAAGATCTTGAGCATGGCAGTTTGTCAGCAATGAAGGTGTCAAACAAGGCAGTTTGTGTCCAATAAGGTTTCGAGCAAGACAGTATGTGTCAAGTCTATGAAGATGTCGGACAAGACAGTCTATGTCCACTATGAAGGTTTCGGGTAAGGTGGTTTATGTCCACTACGAAGGATTCGGATAGAGCGGCATGTGTTAAATATATTAGGTTTTCGGGTAAGGCAGTTTGTGTCAGCTATGAAGGTATCGGACAAGACAGTATGAGTCAAGTCTATGAAGGTGTTGAGCAAGAGAATTTTTGCCAGCTATGAAGGTGTCGGACAAGGCATGTGTCAGCTATGAAAGTTGCGCAAGGAAATTTGTTTCAACTATGAAGATGGGTAGGTTTAGGCTATAAAGATGTCAAGCGCAAGACAGATGTGTTAGCTATGAAGATGTCGGACAAGACAGTGTCTGTCTACTGCAAGCAGTATGCATCAGTCAGTCTGTCAAAATATCGGGCAAGATAGTATGTATCAGTCTAAAACAGCCGTTAATTTCCTGAGTTTTCGATTTCCATGAAGAACTTCAACATCTATGTTTTCGAATTCTTTTTGGTTTCGTTAATGATCTTGCTCCTTACTTTAATGTCTCTTTTAACTGAGGGATACTTCTTTTTTTATTTGTAAAATAAAAGATCATTCTCCGCTAGATAGTCCCCAGCTTCATTTCCGACAATGTTACACTAAAGAGTTCCTTACCAGAGTTTCTGAATTATCTTGCTCAAGTGCTTGAATGTGAATCGCCTTTCTGTATGTTTCGTTGTGTGTTACTCTAAATTCATAACACTGATATGCCAGATTTGTTCCTAGTGCACGATGTTGAGCCTTAGTACCAACTGCTTCGAAAGAAGAATCCCAAGGAGTTTTATCTTTTACAGGAATAAGATTGCAAGAAAGCTTCACCGCACTGACATATTCAGATGTTGAAAGAAGATTTCTGCTGGATATCCAGAACAAATATGTTTCGCTGTTTATTTTCTCTCATTACAAATTCAGCAGATGGGATTATTAATTAATTCCACTAGCAGCAAATCCTTCTTGAACTGAAGTTCATACATTATGCCTTAATTGTTTCGCTGTGGTCACAGTGGAACAATCACGGCCTTTGAAAGCATTTAGCTTTCGTCTCTCTCTCTCTCTCTCTCTCTCTCTCTCTCTCTCTCTACCCTCTCCGTCAGGCACTATTGTTTATAAACTACCTGCTGTTCACTTTATCAGTGCTTAATGATGCCTTATGTCATTTGATTTACATTTGATGGGTATTCACCGGACATGTCTCATCGCATGACTTTGAAATTGTAGACATTAGAGAATGAATACACTGGCGGCCAAATGTGTAAGGACCTGCTAGAAGAATTAAATTTTTTACATTCAATGTTTGCCCAAGGGCAGGTCTTTCACTGCAAAACCAGCTTTCTCCAGTCTTTCCTATTTTCTGCCTTTCATTTTGTCTCCTCTTATGCGTCTATCATCTGATATCTTCTTCTGCCTCGAACTCTTTTCCCGTTCACCATTCCTTTCAATGCATCCTTCAGCAGACAGTTTCTTCTCAGCCAGTGACCCAACCAATTCCTTTTTCTCTTCTGATCAGTTTCAGCATCATTCTTTCTTCACCCACTTTTTCCAACACAGCTTCGTTTCTTATTATGTCTGTCCATTTCACAAGTTCCATTCTTCTCCATATCCACATTTCAAATGTTTCTATTCGCTTCTCTTCATTTCGTCATAATGTCCATGTTTCTGCCCTATACAATTCCACACTCCAGTCACTTCACTAATCTCTTCCTTATTATTATTATTATTATTATTATTATTATTATTATTATTATTATTATTATTATTATTATTATTTTTACATTTCTACACAATTTTTCATACTCATGCTCTGCAACACAGTATACGTCGCAGCAAAGACGTAGGTTAACACAGCAAGGAAACCAAAGTCGTGAGTTCGAATCTCGCCTAAGGTAAATTTACTCGTTCGTCATTGTTATGTACCCTTGTCTCGGATGGACACCTCTTGTCGGTGTAGTCCTAAATTAAAAAATAAATGGGCATAAGGTAAACCCTATTAGACTATAAAATGACATAATAATAATAATAATAATAATAATAATAATAATAATAATAATAACAATAATAATAGAATTACTATTTAGATGATCACAAAGCGATTTTAAACACATGACAATATTGGATCTAGCAATGGTATAATACTCAATACAACCTAACGTTCTCGAAAGGACTCCGTATAGTGGTCAAGGTTATGGAATTCTGACTGGGCAAACAATTAGCATAGCAACATTAATGTAACTCATGTATGAATGGCCTCGACACTGAATTCCAAGCTCATAAGGCCAACGCAACCTGTGAGCAATGGAACCAAATAAACCACAATGCAATCAGTATAACTATGACAGAATTTCAACGGATGTGACAATCAATTTTATTACTATAAAGCCACTGAAAATGCCATTCTATATTTTCCTTTTAGCTTAAAATAACCCATGCCTACTTGAGATAGTATAGATAATTATATAAGAGTATTATTGCTGCAATTAAAAGAGGAAATACCACAGAATTACCTAGTACAGTTATACACACACAACTGACGCCATTCATATAACAGAACTATTTGGCATGGCAATGTTCAATAAGGAATTTCTATGGTATAATAATAATAATAATAATAATAATAATAATAATAATAATAATAATAATAATAATAATAATACTTACTTATTGGCATTTAAGGAATCCTGAGGTTCATTGCCGCCCTCACATAAGCCCGCCATTGACTCCTATCCTGAGCAAGTTTAATCCAGTCTCTACCATCATATCCCACCTCCCTCAAATCCATTTTAATATTATCTTCCCATCTACGTCTCGGCCTCCCCAAAGGTCTTTTTTCCGCCGGCCTCCCAACTAACACTATATGCATTTCTGGATTCGCCCATACGTGCTACATGCCCTGCCCATCTCAAGCGTCTGGATTTAATGTTCCTAATTATGTCAGGTGAAGAATACAATGCGTGCAGCTCTGCGTTGTGTAACTTTCTCCATTCTCCTGTAACTTCATCCCTCTTAGCCCCAAATATTTTCCTAACAACCTTATTCTCAAACACCCTTAATCTCTGTTCCTCTCTCAAAGTGAGAGTCCAAGCTTCACAACCATATAGAACAACCGGTAATATAACTGTTTTATAAATTTTAACTTTCAGATTTTTTGACAGCAGACAAGATGACAAAAGCTTCTCAACCGAATAATAACAGGCATTTCCCATATTTATTCTGTGTTTAATTTCCTCCCGAGTGTCATTTATATTTGTTACTGTTGCTCCAAGATATTTGAATTTTTCCACCTCTTCGAAGGATAAATCTCCAATTTTTATAATAATAATAATAATAATAATAATAATAATAATAATAATAATAATAAATAACAATCTTGCTTCTCATCATCACGTAACAAATGTCTAAATTTGGCCAACAGAGTAATATAGGTAGGTATGGGTAGAATTTGATTGCTAAGATCGTCGACCTGGGTAGCGCAGTCGACGTAGTATTCGCCTTCTGTGCCCGAAGTTGCGGGATCGATCCCGGCCCACGACGATGGCATTTAAGTGTGTTTAAATGCGACAGGCTCATGTCAGTAGATTTACTGGCATGTAAAATAACTCCTGTGGGACAAAATTCCGGCACACCAGCGACGCTGATATAACCTCGGCAGTTGCTACCGTAGTTAAATAAAACAATAATATAATGATAAATAATTGCACAAATTACACACCAGACATACTTCCACACAAAGAAGGAAGCAGGCTATGTTATGCGAAAAGATAACCACAATACAGAACCAGTATTATAGGTTGTATTTTGACGCATCTATATACACGGGCGAAATTATTCCAGCAAACATGAATAATGAACCAGACACTGTCCTGAACAATATTTTCATAACAGAACTTAAAAAATTGTAGAAGTGAATACATCTCTCTCTGAATTTAATGAAAATAAATATTATATAGAGCTCGGATGTTTAGGCATTTATTTTGGTTAAAATAGGCATGGATATAGGCACTAAAATAGTAAAAAATAGGCAGTGAAATAGGCATTTATTATTCATGGAAACAGACAAAAATAGACAAATCTATATTAATAATAAATCTGTAGCCGAAATTTTTCTGGTAATTTTCGATTTTCCAAAAATAATTGGTCCTAACATATATAATTAATCATCCTGAAACCGAAAATAGCTTTTTTGAAATGTTTGTTTGTATGTCTGTCTGTCTGTCTGTCTGTCTGTATGTTTGTTACCTTTTCACGCGATAATGGTTGAACGGATTTCGATGAAAATTGGAATATAAATTAAGTTCGTTGTAACTTAGATTTTAGGCTATATGGCATTCAAAATACATTATTTAAAAGGGGGGTTATAAGGGGGTCTGAATTAAATAAATCGAAATATCTCGCTTATTATTGATTTTTGTGAAACATGTTACATAACAAAAGTTTCTTTAAAAATAATTTGCGATAAGTTTTATTCCTTGACAAATTTTGATAGGACTGATATTTAATGAGATAAATGAGTTTTAAAATTAAAATAACTGCCATCTAAGGCCGTGTAATGAATTAAAGACAAATGACTTCGTCTACAAAGGGCCTTGGACAGCAACAATCGAAAGCTATGAAAGATAGGCTACAGAGAATGTTTGTGTGTTTGTATGAAGTAATATCGGAAGCTAAATTAACCGATTTGTATAATTAATTATTATTTCACCATTGGAAAGTGTAGTTTCTCTAGATGGACATAATGCTATAATGTTATTACAGTAACTTCTGATATGATATAATATAATATGTAATATTATATAATATAATTTAAGTTATTTGAAAGGTTCAGAACCATAGTGGGCCAAGCGCCATTTATTGAATACGTAGAAAACAAGGGTTAAAATTAAGTTATTACCATAATTCAATGGAAACCTATAACAAGTAAAATAAATATACACATTAAATCTAAATGATGTCAATCTTCATTAAACTATGGTTGCATGTAATAAAAATTAAGAAACATGTTAAAGGAGTGTCTCTGGACCAAAATGATCGCATTTTAATTATTTGGATGCAATTTAAATTAAGTAACATATTAAACGATTTATTCTTCTATCAAACACGAATGTTCCCTGGATCAAATGTCCTATTTTAATTATGTAATTACTTTATATTTATTTCTAACGGGTGCAGCGGAGCGCACGGGTACGGCTAGTACTTAATAAACTATCCCATACGGTACTTACTTTCCTTGATTACATGTCACAACAAGATTCTTTTTTAAGTTGTCAACTGTCACAGTGAGACGCCTGTCAGAGAGAACGTTTTTCCATTTAAAACACCTTATTTCAGGACTGTCTCTACTTTCTTTCAGAGATCGGAAAAAACTGTATTGTCTCAAAAAGAGGGGTGTGAGAAGGGATTAGAGCAAAGTACGCGTGACTTGTGCGTGCAAACGACAACAGTAACGGGACCTGGAGACTTGCTTTTAATACTTCCTTCATCCCCTTTCTTTCGCTGGTAAACCCCGAAGTGACCTGAGTAATACTGTTCAAACGTCTTTGTTAAGTGACATAAAAGATGGAATCGGTAGGGGAGAAAAGTTTACTTCTTGGAAACATATGTATTGCTGGAGAATAAGATTCTCAGAAAATATTTGTATGAGGTGAATATATATTTTTAATGAAACAAACGTTCTTTTTTGTTTTTTTGATAAATTTATGTGTGGTTTATTTTAAATGCATTAAAAATATAGAAAATGTACAATAACGATGTAAAAAGGCTAAAAAGGCATTTAACCTTAAAATAAGGCAAAAAAGACAAAATAAAAATTGAGCCTATCGTTCCAAAATGTGTGGAAACGTCTTTTATCTCTAACAGGTCTTTCATACATACACTCAGTTTAAAAAAAGGCATTTTGCTTAACATCCGGGCTCTAATTATAAGACTGAGTCTATGGAAGCATTCTTTCGTCATAGCATGCTTTAAAAATAGTTAAACAAGCACAACGAAATTAGCCTCAGAGAGCAATAATGAGTAGTATTGACAATTTGTAGAATTTTTCACAATGAAGTGAGGTACGCCAAATGACCTTCCAATTTAATCTCTCTGCATCCCACCAATCTAATCTCTCCCTGCATTCGCAATGTCACAATGCGTGTTAGTTACGGAGTTTCTGGTCCTAAAATTTCAGAATTTCTAATAATCATTTATTGACGGTGACAACTTTGAAAAGGAGTATTTTTAGTAGGTTATTTTACGACGCTTCATCAACATCTTAGGTAATTTTGCATCTAAATGAGATGGTGATAATGCCGGTGAAACGAGTCCAGGATACAGCACCGAAAGTTACCCAGCATTTGCTCATATTGGGTTGAGGGAAAACCCCAGAAAAAACCTCAACCAGGTAACTTGCCCCGACCGGGAATCGAACCCGGGCCACCTGGTTTCGCGGCCAAACGCGCTAACCGTTACTCCACAGGCGTGGGCTTTTGAAAAGAATGAAAAACTAAACAAACAGGAACAAAGCTGGCAGCGAATACTCTACACTTGTCGATTTGTTAAAAGAATTCATTTCCTCTCTATTTCTCAAAGCCATAGTAATCACAATGAAAGTGTGCCGGGAGGGAAAAACTCATATGCCGTTCATAAAAGACACGACACAAAGCGATACCAGAGAATGGAACGTCAGATAGTGATTCAGTTGGGGGACTCGTGCGTCTATCCACTTGGTCCTGCTCACGTCCTTAACAAAAATGGCGTTGCCTTAGCAACAGAACCGACGTGGAAACTAAAATAACACGACAGTACCGCTCTTAGCTGCGGCGGTTTATGTCTTTTTCTTTTCTCTGCCTTACACCACTTCTTCAAGGTGAATTTCTTTCCGCGTTCTCGCTTTCTCCACCACTGCCTGCCTGGCTGGCTTGCCATATTGGTACCTCCGCCGAGTTCCAAGAACGGGTAATCCTGACAGCTGGACAGTTTTTTCTTCCATACCTTCTCGCACATATCGAACCTACGCTTTGTACAGTTTACTACTGTGTGTCATAAATTAGGGAACGGATTTCTTGTTTGCTACATACTATAGTCCGGATCAGCTTACTTAATACCCTAAGGGTGAAACCTAACCATTCCCCCCCCCCCCATTACTACATATTCTAGTGGATTATGATGATTTTCTAGTTTAAAGGTTAAATTTTCTTTTGCCAACTTCGTTTCGAACTTCGATACTGAAAAATACTACAACTGGTAGTGATTTTCTAACTGTTATGTTGGCAGCAGGAACAGCTGTTGCCGGCAGTTCAAATTTTGGAAATTCAAATAACTGTTCTAGATATCTGAGCCGATTACTGGAAGTTAGTGAAATTCGAACATACTAATATAACTAATTAATATCAGTATTATATTAGTATATAATAGTTATTTTATGTGATGCGTTGCGGTTACAATCCAAGATTATAGTCTGATAAATGTAAATAAATATAACATATGGTGTAATACATGCGTACGATAACTAGAATAGCAAAATTATTAGGAGTATGTAAGTGTTCTTAAGCATACATTTCAATGTAGCATTCGGTTTTCGGAGTTTGTATTAATCATTTCACACGATCAAACAAAATACGTTTCTAGGTTAGGTCTCGTCAATCGTAAACTGTTCAATCAAAGCAATGAATTTCATGTTGTCAGACAAAATACATTTTAATATTAGGATCATATTAATCTACTAATTTCCAACATAATGTGCGAGAGGTCCAGGAGGAAAATATAGGCTACTCTTTCACAAATTACTGAACCATTTAGAAAACACCTCCCAACATAAAGATGAGATTAAGTAAATAAGTAAGACATCGTTATTGTTAATACCATATAAATAGCATATAATAGCATCTAAAATCTATCGCTCTCAGCACAGTTTAAGCCCGCGAACCTCGGATCAGATGGCCAACATAGTAACCGCTACACCACCGACGACATGGTGCAAAAATCTCACTTCACTCATTTGGAAATATTTATCCACTCGCAATACAACCTTAATGCACTTCTAAAAACAACAAAAAGGTATTCAGAGAATACTGAAATCATTACGGCAGAGGAAACCTGCTCACAGATGAATTTCAAGTCTGACCGGCAACTTAACCCTAAAGTTCCTGATATCATGTTCATTAACAACATAATCTCTTATAGAATTTATTAGCTTTCTCCGTAATTCTGGTTCTCTGCCTACACAAATGACGTCATCTATTTTACTCGACGATTCCACATGCATCTATTTTGATCAATTTCAATCACTCACCTTCTTAAATTAATTCTTTCTTCCTTGTCGTCTTAACCTCACCCTCTTCCGTCTTACACGCCAATGCGGGTAGGGGAGAGAGAATCAGTGAATCACATACTAGACATCTCCAAAGTGCGGACCTCTCTGGTCATGTAATTAACATAGCACAGGACCACCGCAGAGACATCATAGGAAAATCACAAGACAACGGAGAAACACCCAGATCCGTGGAAAGATAAATTTCTGACACTTCCGACAGTGTTGCCGTGATCTACTGACGAAAATCAGAGAAAAATCATGGAAAAAACAGGAGATAACAGTAGATCAATTAACGATTAATTTCCTCATTCTATTATATTAATTACAAAACAATGTATACTATAAAAAGGCGACACTCTTGTATTACTACACAATACATCCCCACCACTGAAATGAACAATTTTGCTAATGCAACTACAGCAATCTCTAGTCAATTTATGTAACTAAGTCCATCAACACGTGCAACAATACACAAAATATGTTTGGTAGAACTTTTGTCTGTGGATTCATCGGCAATTTGCATTATCTTTCTGTGTTTTCCACTTACGTTATATTTTGGACAATAGCTGTAGTTTTTGTACGCCCATAAGTTACCTTTGTCACAATTTCTGAATGTGGACAAATAGACTTACTTAGTGCTGGTAAGTGTTCCATAATATTGATCAACAGATTATGTTCTACTACAAAAACAGATTGGTCTCACTTCTGCTTCTCTCGTCTGAGTGTTTATTTTCTCTCGCCACAGTGTTTATTTTTGTAAAATCACTCGTAAAACTGATTGTTTTTTGTCCTAAAGTGTCTGATCTTTTCAAATACTTTGTGTTTCTGCATGCATTTCCAAACCTATTTTTCCTCTTACGGGTGGAAGAGGACCAATGCACCCAAATTTAAGAGGTGATTCTACATGTTACATATAGCCTATCAAAACTTCTAATACAATTTTCCTTCGATGAAGCACCTTCAAGCAGGAAAAAAAACAGTCTTTGCCCAATGTTTACAGCGCTCTATTACGGTAACGGCCTGGGAGAAATGATTGATTGCTATACAAGTAGATACGTAAAAATAATCTTAATAGTACTGAACGGTATTCTTTTTAAAATCGTTAAAATAAATCTTTCAACTCAGCGGACTGCCGCTTGTCACTGAGTACAGCTGAGGAGAAGGGAAGGTAAGGAGTGTAGGCCGTGATTCTTAGAGTTATTGCAGTAGCCGTGATGTTGCCAAGTGTTTCATAGAAACGTAACGATTTCGTGAGTGTTCGAGAATGTTAGATTTTTCAAGTCTCTCCTCATGATCTATTACCAGTTTCATTTTGGTGCAGTGGTTACCTTCCACTTTGTATACTGAGTGAGAGTGAGAGTGAGAGTGAGAGTGAGTGTGTGTGTTTTTGCGTAGTTGTGAGCGTATTGAAAATCCGAGCATAGTACCACTGGTGATTTAGCATGCCCAAAAGGCAGGAGAAAGTCGGATTTTTTACAAAGAAATCAGTAGAGCAGTAGAGTCCACGGAAAAACAGGAAATCTCCTGCTAAATCAGTAGGTATGGTAACACTGCTTCCGATGCCGGAAATCGAACCCCGGACCGCTTGGTCTAAAAGAGCACGTGCTATCTATATAGCCACAACGGCGAACCTCTTAACTGAATTTCCTAAGAAAAGTAAATAAGTAGCGTTTATGAATAGCAGGTATTAAAGGGCATATCTGCGCAAATAGCCTATTAAAGGACGGAGTAATCTGTAATCTGTGCTAACAGTTTATTAAATGATGCGCTCTTATCGCTGCAAACAGGTTATCATAGAACGGACACATTATCTGTATAAACACACTGTCAAACCATGGACTAATCTGTGCAAATTGGCTATTAAACGATGGTCTTCATCTGTCCAAAGATATATCTGTTCAAATAGCCTATTAAACTATGGACTCTATCTGTGCAATCAAGCTATATAACCATTGGTACTATCTGCATAAACAGGCTATTTAACTATAAACTTTATCTGTACAAACACGCTATTCAACTAGGCTAGTACACTATGGATATATTTAGCTATGTAAACACGTTACTTGCTTCAACAGCAATACTTGCACTAACAGAAAAATGAGTAACTGCATTTTACTGTGTCGTGTAACAGGTACAATAAATTACCTACCAATCTAGACTTACAAAATTTATCAGAAGACATGTGCAAAGAAAATACTGACGCAACAAAATGAAATACTGAATTTTTATCAGAATGGCTAGAACAGCAAGTTTGTCAATAACAGGTGTAACGCATTTATCAGCAGTTAAAAACTTCAACGTATTAATTTCATTTTGAATTTTTAATGAGTGCCCATTTGTAAATATTTCTGCAAAGATGACATTACACATACCTAATACTGTACTGTGTTTATTAGTGGGGGAAAATACAGTCCTCACGTCTGCATCACGAGACCACGTGCTCATAACAGTACGCCCCAAAAAACGTGATTAACACTATTATATCTTGCATTAAAGCAATCCACATCATGAGCCACAGACTAATTAGTTCACACGCTAACTACCAATTTATTAAATTAAAAGAAACAATAATGCTTTCAACATACAATATTACTTCATAGTTTCTACTTGAATTCAGTACAGTAAATGTCATGTGTCACTAAACGTCTTTTTGCCTACAATACAGTTTCAAATTAAGAGATACTTTCAAAATTACTTCAGAATGTGTAGCTACATCGATAAGCAGAGATTTGTTGCATGAAATAAGGTCATCCTTGTATTTAGTAATCACGGTATACTTCAATGACAATTTTTGCTCATTTTTCAGTCAATTTCTCCATTTTTTTCTAATTCACGCATAAGCAAATAATATCAACTGACACTACAAAGGTCATCTGAATCCGTCATATATTTATACTTTGGCACCAATTCTGTTACAAGAGAATGGAGAAAGTTACACAACGCAGAACTGCATGCATTGTATTCTTCCCCTAACATAATTAGGAACATTAAATTCAGACGTTTGAGATGGGCAGGACATGTAGCACGTATGGGCGAATCCAGAAATGCGTATAGGGTGTTAGTTGGGAGGCTGGAGGGAAAAAGATCTTTGGGGAGGCCGAGACGTAGATGGGAGGATAATATTAAAATGGATTTGAGGGTAGTGGGATATGACGATAGAGACTGGATTAATCTTGCACAGGATAGGGACCGATGGCGGGCTTATGTGAGGGTGGCAATGAACCTGCGGGTTCCTTAAAAGCCATTTGTAAGTAAGTAAACAATTTGTTATTTTCACTACCCATGCATCATACACAAATGAGCAGCTGTATTACTCACAAGATCCTTGTTAATTTTATTTTCAGCATAACAACGGTGTACTCAATACAACTACTGACTGTATCCATTAAATAAAGCAGACATTTCGTCACATTTATGGTATGAAAAATTAACAATACAATACAAAGCAAACCAGAACAAAATTTTAGTACGAATTGTTTTTGGAAGGTATTTACAAACAAAAAGGTAATATTTTATTCCATGTGTGAATCAATCATCATGTATGTATTTATTAACACTACAATTGGGTATACACCCGGTGGCAGTGATATATAATATACAATAACGGTCTTACTAATAAAAACTCTATATACAGACGTTTAACTGTCTTATATAATGAGTAGCTCGTTTATACGGCGTGTGTAAATTCCTTACTAATAATCACTACATACGTCATGTATAACAGTATAACTGTTACACAGCTACGTCATAGTTTCGTCATTACTTCGTTACGAAAGATAATAGAATATCTGAGGTTCTCTGTTGCATCCGGTAGAGCGCTCTAGTGTGGCGTGTAAAGTATCGATAGTACAACTGGCTCTAATCGATTACCATACTATATTTTGGTCAAAGAGTACAAGCTACAGTAATATTATTCTAATTATTCTGTGCTCTTTGGTTTGTTCTTCTTTGGTTACTAGGCAACCATCATCATAAAATGACAGTGGATACGAACAGCTGTTAGAGAGGCGGCCATTTTTTCTCTATATACAACGCTTAAACAAGAGGTTTCGTGTATATAACTACTGCAAAGCAATTCCCATTGTATAGTTACAGGCTGTTTATACGTCCATCGCTTCTGCATGGTTTATTAGTAACGTTTTCTGTCTCAACTCTGCATAAGTCTCGTATAAAAACTATAAACGGTTTATTAGTAAGACTGTAATACGATTATAATTCTACAATAACTACAGCAATAAAAGAAAAATAATAAAATAAAATAAACTTAAATCAATAATTACAGCAATAAAAGAAAAATAAAAAAATAAAATAAAATAAACCTAAATACAGGCAAAGAAACCAAATAGACTCAACATTTCTTCACTACACCGCTACGCTTCGATATTCAACTGGAAAGCATACGCACACAAGAAAATACCACAAGCATCTTGTTCGCTGTAGTGTGCCTTGATTGTAACCGACAGCAATCATGACAAATGGCGGTATAGCAAAACTTTGCTCATTAAGTTCCAGACGCTTTATAAGGGGACGAATATTGATGGAGAGAGAGAGATAAAGTATTTAGGCTGCAGAAATGCGATTGTTAAGAGAATGACCGAAAAAGGAAAGAGATAGAAATGTGGAAATAAAAGTCAATATTTATTATTATTATTATTATTATTATTATTATTATTATTATTATTATTATTATTATTATTATTAGAGAGATCAGATTAATACACAGGGAGAGAACGCACCAAACAACATAAAATTGAGTCCATTGGCATGTTCTCTCCTCAGTCGACAGGATTTTTAACCAGTATCAGATTTATACAAGTAACGGAATTCCTTGTCACGTGATCAGTTTAGGACAACAAATGCCAAGGACACAAGAAGTCACACACTTAGTGTATATAAGAGATAAATATCACTTCTCTGCCAAGATTTCAACCCAGGTTCTCTTGAACCACAATGAAAGGCAATGAATACAAAATATAATACATATTTCAAGTGTCTAAACAGGTTGGAACAATTTTTTCCCCTTGAAATTATTCAAATCAGCTTCACAGGGAGCTATACCTGATAGCCAGATTTGCATAATATACGTCACTGTTCGTTAACAAAAAAACCACAATTCAAGTCGCACAGAGTTTGTGTGCTCTCAATATTAGGTTTCTGACGTCTTGTCAGCCCGCTTAAGGTAAACGGGGAAAAATTGAGCCGATGTCTGGTACGTTTCTAAGTGGCTCAGTCGGTAGAGCGTTGGCGAGCTTAGCAAAAGATTACGCGTTCGATACCCGGCCACAGAACAATTTTTCAATTTAAAATTTTTCGAATCAGGTTCAGAAAGCCAGAATTACGGGTTGGAACAGTCTAAAAAGGGATGCAACAATACACTTGTAGATTGAACTCTTGACCATCAAACTTATTTAAGAAAATCATAAAGCACAAAACAAAAGTTTGTGTCGATGCAACAGTTCGAACAAAAGAAGGACCGAGGCAGGTGCTAAAAGAAAGCCACGAGATCTGCGTGCAGCATATGAACCACAACCGGCAACAGTTGGCGTTTCCGGTCTAGACAGGCAACCAACCTCGTAACATTGTCCACACTAAATGTTACTCAACTTCTCGGGAAACCGGTTGTTGTTGCTAACACTGTCATGGCCACTGCATCTACAATAATTATGCCTGTCTTCTGATATGCCAGCCGGCACAGAATATAATTTTATCCGCAAAGTAATAAAACGATATGAGCTTCCTGCCACACTCGAGATCCGCTGCTGAGAGTGTAATCTAGGGTTCGCATTACAGGGAAGCAAATTAGAATCTTACGATAAGTCACCGTTTCGTATTCTACTCTGAACGTCACTGGATTTATAAAGCGGCCATATTAATATTCATCTTTTCTGTAGCCTACAGACAAGCAATGTTTCCCACTTCTTAAATACGCGAACCTTACTCAGACGTATTCAAGTTGCTGTTTCAATAGTAAACGTTTACATACTTGAAGTGCTGAAAATGACCGAAGTTCAATTTTTACATAATTAATACTTAAATCAGAAAATAAAAACAAAGAGAACCAGACATAGAAAGAGAATTTCTCTACAGCAGAAGATAGCGCATTACCATATGTTTCAGTTTGTTTCTAACGACGTTGTATCAATTACAAGGTTATTTAACGTCGACGGAATTTGTGATAGCGACAAGGCATTTGGAAAGACGAGACCGAGGATTCGCCAGAGATTACCTGACATTCGCCTTACGATTGGGGAAAACCTTCGGGGGAGGGGGGAAGTCTAACCAGATAATCAATCCAAGCGGGAAAATCCCATGCCTGAATGGAGGCCCGAATCAGCAGACAAACGCGCCTGCTGAGCTACGCTAGTGGTTTATATTATTACTTCATTATATTATGGTGCATTGCATTTTTATCCCAGAAGATGTACAAATGGTTTTAAATCAAGTGCGTTTACAATTTGTAATTTGTATACTTATTTACATACAATATAATATGCCTACATAGATCATAGAACTTACCATTTTATTTATTTTTTTTTCAGATATTTTATATCCCTTAGAAAACACAGATTTAAGGATTTTCTACATTAAAAAACCTTCTCGCTATGACATACGTTGATAACTAGGGGGCGGATGTTGAGACCTAAAAATCTACTTTTTTTTTTTAGTAGGTAATTTTACGACGCTTTATCAACATCTTTGGTTATTTAGCGTCTGAATGAGATGAAGGTGATAATGCCGGTGAAATGAGTCCGGGGTCCAGCACCGAAAGTTACTCAGCATTTGCTCATATTGGGTTGAGGGAAACCCCCAGAAAAAACCTCATCCAGGTAACTTGCCCCGACCGGGAATCGAACCCGGGCCACCTGGTTTCGCGGCCAGACGCGCTGACCGTTACTCCACAGGTGTGGATCATTAAAATGTCCTTAAACTAATGGAAAACTGACATAACATTAAACGAAAACAACATTAAAATATTATTCACCGTACTCGCAGCACAACTTCTTAAAAATTAGTCACTTTGTTTCAATGATGCCCTGCAAATCTGGAGAGAGGAGGCAACTTCCTGGAATTTGGCTAAGATGAAGGAAAAGAACATGCAACAAAATGAAGGTTTTAAGGGAAAACTATAGATTTTAATGAGGGTTTACAATGTGTTTCAGTGAGGGGTGGTCCATGTCAGTGCCTGCATTCTCTGTCTCCTCATCCTCCGCGCTTCACTTTTGTTACCAGATCTTCCAGATGAGGGAGTGTGAATGACAAAACAAATTGTGGGCGCAGAGTGCATTCTTGTAATCTTTGTGTTAAAAATACTGTCTATTACAGTAGACATCCGTTTCGAACAATGTTGAGGACACAACGTCCTGTCCAGGACATAGCGAAAGTCCCCCCCCCCTTCCACACATAAATTCTAAAGACACCTCGTACCGACAAAAGAACAGTAGCGGTCAAAATTCTCACTTAAACTAAGCTGCTGTCAAGCATTTTACAGTATATTACTTCCGCTGTCTGAAGTGAAGCCTTTAGTGGAATGAGGGATGGGCTTTAGAGTTTGTTCCAACTATAGAACTCAAACTTCACTGTTATTCACTTATTCAGTAGGTAATTATTACTTACCGGTACCTATTTGGTTAGTAAATTATTTAACACACCTCTTGGTAAAGAAAAAAGTAAAATGCATTCCAAATGATCTGAAAGTTCAAAAACGTCAAAAAATTCAATACCGTATAATAAATTACTTTTTTACGTTGATATTAACATAGAAAGGATTTCTATATTAATAGGCATCGTCCTAATGTGAAAAATATGAAGATGACTTTTCATCAACATCCGCCCCCTATTGATAACCTCTGAGTATGTGGTATAAGGCACCCAGCAGATTTAATTTCTTCGAATGTTGTTGAGTGTATTTCTACTATGTAACTACGTGATGATCTTGGAACTGTTGTGATGTTTGTTTCCAAATTAATTTCATATCTGTTGCCAAAATATTTTTATGATTTTCGTTGTATTTCTGTTTCAGACTTGGAAGAGGAGGCAATGATATAAAGCGCAGAGGGTCCCACTAGGTATTACGTTTACAATTAACACAATGTTGATTGGTAACGTCTCTCTCTTAGAACTGCTGCTAAGCATTAGTAAGCAGAAGAAAGCGGACTGAGAGGAAGATTAGGTGGGTAAACCCAACTGTCAACCGACAATTATAGCACTGTGACTACCACTTATAATAAACACAAAGATGTGAATCTGTGCTCAGGTTCGTGAGGCCCCAAATAACGACACCCACCAACTATTTATTTACTGTTGTTTAATCAACTGTCCGAAGACAGGTCTGAACCTCACATGTGATACCAACATGGTACCACTTATGAGGCAACTAGGCCAGGAAATAATGGGGTAGGATCAAGGGTGGTCAGTTCCTTTCCCTCTCCATTGCATACATCGCCGATTAGCTACATTTACACTAGCCAGACTTCAGAAGCATACAAACAGTTGTTCTTCCTCTGACACATATCGTCAAGTGATACGTACTGCCTGATAATATAGATGTACATATCAGTCAGAACCTCAATCACATGTTTTGTTGTTTAGTCAACTATCTGAAGACAGGTTTGAATTTCAAAAGTAAAATAATAAATAATCCGTGGCGCTACAGCCCACGAGGGGCTAAGACCGACCAGTCGGCTGCTAGCTTCACGGCCACATGCTGAAGCAGAAGTGGACGATCATCCAACCAGAATGGAGGTATCGTGTGGTTAGCACGATGAGCCCCCAGCCGTTATAGCTGTTTTGCGTAACCGGATTTCGCTACCTATCGTAGCTCCCCAAGTGGATAACGATGCTGGGTGGGCACCGGTCCCATACACTGGCCGAAATTTCATGAGAACCTCATAAGTAGACCTCGAATTTTAGGTTAAATACATTTTTTTCTATAGAAATAAACTATAAAACCAATTAAATATCTTCCTATTTTATACAAAATATGAACGACTGAAAGCCGTTTTATTATTGCCTAAAATGCCTATTTTGCCCACTGAGACCTATTTTTAAGGTTTTATAGCCTAAAATTGCCTATTTCTATTTGTTACGTATATATGTTTTAATTTTCATGCAGAAGTGAAAGAGAAAGTTTTGAATGTCATGGAATGGGTTTGGTTCAAATATCCTTAATAGTTTGGCTGTAGAAATGAAGAAATTCCTGAAAGATGTGTGGTTTTGTTGAGCATTTGGGCAGACAGTGAGAATGTGATGAATTGGAAGTATGTATTGTAGTTCTCCCTAAAGAAATCAGGATGGCACATATTGCTATATTTAAATATGCATCCATTGCTTCGGTATCATTGGAAAGAAGTTTCTTCACTTATGAGATGGTTCTTTCTAAGAAAAGCGAAGTTTCGCAATAGAAAATCAGAGAAAAACGTTGTGTATTGCAACGTCAATAATTATTATGAATGTGTTAATTGTAAATTCATCGGGAAATTAATTAAATTGTAATATGAGCACTTAACAGCCTTACAGCAATGGGGCCGATGAATTCTTAAAAATTACGTACCGGTATTCATAATTTAAGACTTAACAAAAATAAAGTTTCTAATCGGAATATTTGTTTACTGTTTTTGTCATTGTCTACCGTAATGCTTAATACTCACTAAATAATTGCATTTTTAAAGTTAGTGTAGTTTGTGTGGATAGAAATAACATCTTAACTGGCTAAAATAGTATTTTTATCTGCCTAAATCTACGTTTTTAGTGCCTATTATATCTTCAGGGCCTATTTTAGGTGCCTAAAAATTCGAGGTTTACTCATAAGTAACACTAATAAGGCATCATTCATGAGGAAACTAAGCCAGGAGAAGCACTTCTGTATGGACTTTGCACTGATAAAATTGTTATAGAAGATTAGCTAATCCTAATCTATACACTGAAGTGTTATGCATTATTAGAGATCGTTCTTCTGGGGAAAAAATTGTTTTCATTTTAATTTAATTTTCAAAGTGCATTTCTTTGTTTTGTATTTGTTTAACTGTGCTGACATTTTAGGTCCAGTTGAGATACTATTTAAAATTGAAGAAAAACGCCTAAATATACATAATTTCATTGTTAAAAATATTAAAACTCCTTATATACGTGATTTATTTCACTTTAATTGCACCATTGAAACAACTCGCCAATTCTCAATCCACCATCACCGCTTCGATTGAGAACCGGTTCTGTATGCATAAAATATGCACACCGTTTCAGTTTTGCACAGCGCATATGCAAGCAGTGCAGAAATCTGCCCATCACTGATTTAGGCTATTAGCCTCTTCATAATGATAAAGCATCGAGCCATATTTTGCAAGGCCTTCAAGGACTCCTCCGTACTAATTGTATGCTGTCTTTAACAATATTCTGGCTATCGTTATCTTCTCGTAACCTGGAGACATATTCGTTCCATTCCCGTCTTCTCGTGATCTATGGTTAAAGTGGAGTACTCAGTTATATTTCACAAAGCAGCAGTGGCTTGTAAAGCATCATTTATTAACATGATTTTATACAGTATTTGAAGAAAATATAAATACTGCGACAAAGTAGCCTATATGATTATGTCTCGTGACGAGAATATTGAACAAAATGGAAATATAAAAATTGGAAATTTATCCTTTGAAGAGGTGGAAAAATTCAAATACATGGGAGCAACAGTAACAAATATAAATGATACTCGGGAGGAAATTAAACACAGAATAAATATGGGAAATGCCTGTTATTATTCGGTTGAGAAGCTTTTATCATCCAGTCTGCTGTCAAAAAATCTGAAGGTTAGAATTTATAAAACAGTTATATTACCGGTTGTTCTGTATGGTTGTGAAACTTGGACTCTCACTTTGAGAGAGGAACATAGGTTAAGGGTTAAAATACTTAGAAGGTCGAAATACAACAGTGTTCATAAGTTAAGATTAAAGATAATGTAGATAATTATTACAGTTGTCTGAACACTATTCAGACAAATGTAATAATTATCTACATTATCTTTAATCTTTAATAGGTTAAGGGTGTTTGAGAATAAGGTGCTTAGGAAAATATTTGGGGCTAAAAGGGATGAAGTTACAGGAGAATGGAGAAAGTTACACAACGCAGAACTGCACGCATTGTATTCTTCACCTGACATAATTAGGAACATTAAATCCAGAAGTTTGAGATGGGCAGGACATGTAGCACGTATAGGCGAATCCAAAAATGCATATAGTGTTAATTGGGAGGCCGGAGGGAAAAAAACACCTTTGGGAGGCCGAGACGTAGATGGGAAGATAATATTAAATTGGATTTGAGGGAGGTGGGATATGATGATAGAAACTGGATTGATCTTGCTCAGGATAGGGACCTATGGCGGGCTTATGTGAGGGCGACAATGAACCTTCGGGTTCCTTAAAAGCCAGTAAGTAAGTAGAAATACTGCAGTAATTTCGAAACAACAAAAAACGAACATAGTATTTCATTTTACGTAGTAAGCACTAATTATTTTAAAGTAATACTCTTTCATTGTTCGTCAAGCATTATTGGGACCACTGGTATACAAAAGTCAAAGAAAATATTTTACTCCCAATTACATGGAGTAGGACATTGTGAGGTTTTTGCACTGAAATCATTTCCTTGCTACATGTCAATGTAAATTAACATTAATATTAATAAATTGTATAATTAAGCTTAGAATTTAAATTTAAAACGTTGAGAGCAAATATCAGTAAATTCGGAGCGTTACTGAAAGAAGCTAAAAGTGTAGTTCACAAGCTGTGAAGCGACGACTTCCTATTTCAGATTTAAATAATTATTAACGTTACGTATATTAACATAATACAGTGACGTGAGATGGAAAATTTGTCATATTTTTTCACAAAAATTTTCCGCCTAGCAAATAGCTGTTTTCTTCGCTCCCGTGTAACAACCTCAAGAGCCTCACATGTATTCCTCACTCAGTATTCTCATCACTTATCAGTTCATCAAATACAAGTCGTAAGTCGTCTAACCTTCGATGTTTTTGTTAGTACAGATTCCAAAATAACGCCATAGTCAAGTTTGTTTTGCCGCGAGAATACTGATTAAGAAATAGCGCTGTCGAATATCAGCCTTTCATTTTAAAATAATTATGTTGGCTGAGGAAAACATAACAATTATGTTGTATGATTCGTGATTTCTCTTCTTCATTATATCTGTAGACTACTCACTTATCAGCTCATCAAATAGAAGTCGTAAGTCGTCTAACCTTTGATGTTTTTGTTAGTACAGATTCCAAAATAACGCCATTGTCAAGTCTGTTTTGCCGCGAGAATACTGATTAAGAAATAAGCGCTGTCGAATATCAGCCTTTCATTTTAAAATAATTATGTTGGCTGAGGAAAACAATTATGTTATATGATTCGTGATTTCTCTTCATTATATCTGTGGACTACTCAATTTTTCATAACGCATTCACAATCACAGCTCAATCAGCACCCGTACTAAAACTGTGTTCCTGAAACAAAACCTGATCTGATACTGCAGGTACTGACCAGCAGTGTTGCCAATTCAGCGGTTTTCCCGCTTTTTTGGATAACCATCTCGCGGGTAAAATTATATTATCCCGCTTAGCGGAAATACTAGCGGTTTTTTATCTTTAAAAATTTCTGAAATGAAATTCATATTAGCATTATAAGCGGTTATCATAATTACGTTTAATTCCTTCAGTGTGTGTTTTGTGAAATAATGGATGTGTTAATGTAGTGATAATTCCATATTATATATGTTACCGTTAAAACCCGAAATCCGTCAAAACAAGTTTCAACTAGTAAAAACTAGTTTAAGCAAATAAAGATAGCTAGAAAGAGAGTTTTCGTATAATCTAGAATCAATGTCAGGTTAGGTTTGGTTTGTTTAGGTTTTTGTTTGATAAAAGCCTAAAAAAAACCTATACAAACCAAACCTGACCTGTCACTGATTCTAGATCTTACGAAAATTCGCTTTCTATCTATCTATATTTTAAAATTACTTTTTACTAGGTAGTTGAAACTAGTTTTGTCGGATTTTGGGTTTTAACGGTAACATATAGGTATAGTGCAATAAGAATTTAAAAAGGTTCTGTCTGTGATAAAAGTGTTCAAACTTACTTTATAGCGTCACATTGGGAATGAAAAAAGTGTGCAATATTCGTTACATTGGCGGCCGGATGTCGTTACTTTGGCGGTTAGATGCTCTATCTTGACCATTATTATTATTATTATTATTATTATTATTATTATTATTATTATTATTATTATTGAATAAGTACACGTTAAAATCTAAAGATATTTGCTAGAAAATCGCGGGTTTTCGAAAGTCATCTAGAGGGATTATACGAACTGTTGGCAACACTACTGACCAGCCCTGTCGCGCTCCCCTACAAGCAGATTCACTCACTCCCTTCAGTAGGAGAATAAAAATGCACATCGCACAGAGACAACTGCACAATGTGCAGGTTTTTGGCATGCCTGCTTTACATGCTCATTATTACTGTCATCATGCAAAATAAAGTTCTTATTAAGAGTGTGAGGCCAGCTTTTCAATAACTCTCGCACATACTACACGGAAAGAATCTAGTTTCACTAGAGACTGGAAAACTATTGAGAATCGGGCATGCTGCTAGCCACGTGGAAGGCGCAGACGACCTTGCTGCACAAGGACATGGTCAGGAGGAGAAATTATCTAAGCCTGACATCGAACCCTGTTCGCTGCACCCACCACTCCAGCAAGGCTCCTCTCGGTGAAAGGATTCTGTAAAAGAGCGTTTAAGATTAATCTCAAGTTTATATACAGGCGGACACGATTTCCGACCTTGGGATTTCTCGGGATTCGATCTACGGACTTCCCACTTAAGAACCCGCACAAACAAGACACTCGTTTGAGTGGAATTAATTAAATGTAAGGTCATCTGGGTTTTACAATGGAATAGGTATAAAACCCAAGCTATATGGTGTCTACTGTTGCTAAGGCTGACATTACACTATCACAGTTCTTTCACAAAGATCTTTTATAAAATACATGACAACGTAATGGGTTTTCTTTTATAAAATGTAAGTGCATTTTGTTATCTTCTACAAAATATCAGCCTAGCTTCAAACCAATATGGCGGAACGTAAATTTTGTTGGACTGTTATTACGACAAAAATGTTGATAATGAGAATATGAAGCAAATGAAATGTTATAAAACACAAAACAGGGACTAAAACAGAAAAAAAAAGAGAAGTGTACATAAAAATAGCAGACTATAACTGCTATACAGGAGTGATGCACAAGTGTGGACAAACTGAAAATTATATTCAATCTCAAATAATTTATACAACCTTTCAAGTCCTTGCATAGTAGGCCTACCTCTTTGTTAGCAACTTTTTAAGGATATTTTTCTTGTCACGTCTTGCAATCCACGATTTAACCGAGAGACGTTTCCTTTCTTCTTTTTTTTTTCTTTTTTTTTTTCAGCAATATGCATATTGTAATATTTTCAACAAATTTAGCAAAACATGCATAGTACTGTTGAACATTCATTTTTGGATATCTGTGACCAAAAAATGATTTCAATTTATTTAACTATAAATGGAGGATGATGATTCCTTTTCCGTATTTTTGGGTTATCTTTGACAAAATATTTTATATAGTATAATATGCTCAAAATCCTATCTTTTATCACAGATCTTTTATAAAATATTTTAGCATATTCTTTGTCAAAACACCGATAGTGTAATACCAGCCTAATGTAAGCATCACTACAGTAATTCCTTTGAAGAAGGAGAAAAAGAAACAAGAACAAATCGAAGAACGACGAATAAAATTACTAAAACAATATTAAATATATGTATTATGGATCATATGCGGAGACAAAGAGGAAGGCAGAAAATAAGAAAGATTGGAGAATGCTGGGTTTGCAGTGAAAGACCTGCCCTTGGGCAGAACATGTATGTATGTATGTATGTATCCTGATTACCATTATAATGTTCACACCTGTGGAGTAACAGCGCGTCTGACCGCGAAACCAGGTGGCCCGGTTTCGATGCCTGGTCGAGGCAAGTTGAGGTTTTTTTCCGGTGTTTTCCCTCAACCCAATATGAGTAAATGCTGGGTAACTTTCGGTGCTGGACCCCGGACTCATTTCACCAGCATTATTACGTTCATCTCATTCAGACGCTAAATAACCTAAAGATGTTGATAAAGCGTCGTAAAATAAGCTACTAAAATAAAAAAACCATTATCATTGCTTCTCAACCTAAAGATGTGCGGGCAAATGATTTGAAATTATAAGAAATGGAGAAATAGTTTTAATACATCATCTCGGGAAACCAAGAAAGTGAACTGTATAGTAATAGTGAAAATGAATAGCCTTCAACGCAGCCACACGAAAATTTAGGCTCATAGACTATTTCACAGAATCTCAATATGTATTAATAATATAAAGCTATTGTAACGACAAATGACACCACGATATATTATTACAACCACTTGAAGCATCAGGCTACTTTCACGCCTTATAATCAGAATATAAGTACAGTAGTTTTAGACTGTAGTAGAAATACATTCATAAAAATACAGAGACGGACTTCCGAGCATTACATGGCTACACGCGTCACTGAATATCTAAATGTGAGAGGCTACCGACGGTAGGAAAGCGTTAAATATTTTCTTAAAATACGTCACAGTATAGCTATCGAGATTGGAGTCGGTATATTTTTATCCACTTCACGACTCCGACTCCATAGCCCCTAGCCCTGCTTCCAAGTCATGCAAATGGTTAGGCCAGAAAACAAGTTACTAAATCTAATTAATTACTTTCAATGCGATATATCGAAAGAATGAAATCTGAGGATGATGACTAGAATAGCTTAGCTCAATTTGTGCAGAAAGGACTATGGTTCCCCGACCTTATCCTTAAGAGGTTTGGTACAGCTTATAGCAGTGAAATTTTGGAAATATTCAACTTTTTTTGTGTTCCATTACTTGCACAATAATGAAACTTGGTAGGTGTAAAACACTGTCCGTCTGCTATATGAAAAAAAATTACAGTAAAAAAATGTATTTATATATTTTTTCAAAATACAAAATGGTGGCAGTTCACCGTGCAGTGATGAAGCGTTTTCCTCGTAACTCACATAATTTTCAACTATTTTCATGTTCTCTTTTATTTTATTGCTGAAACTCATGTTTGCAATATCATGCTCAATCAAATACATTCCTTAATAAATAATATTTCTTATACATTGCGTTAAAGCATATATACTGATATTTGACCCGTTTTTAAATTAATTTAATTTTTATCAGAAAATAAATCCAAGATGGAGGAGTAATTTCGTATAATTTAATACTGTTCTCCAACCAGAAGATTAACCGTGAAACGAATGTGCTTACTATTGCGTCATCTATTGGAGCGAAGTAGATAGATAATATTACCGTTATAACGTCAGTTTAAAAAAACATGCGCTCTCCTGCATATGTTATTTCCTGTATGGAGGAATTAAAAGACCAGGAGATTAACAGTGATCTAATTTTGTAACTAGGATAGTATAAATATGTGCGTACCGGTGTTATCGTTTATGCTTTGAGAGATGACCAATGGAGATGCGTCTACCCACGTGTGTGACCTTATGACATCTTATGACATCAACATTCATTCACAGCATTACCCCGCTGCGTCTCATTTCCCTGAGACTTTCTCGTGGTTGGAGTACAGTAGCTATGACATCCATAAATACACACAAAAAATTTCATCCCAGAATGTTGGATAGTTTTCAGTTATCAGGGAAACGGTTCATGAAAATGTAATTTACGGGAAATGAGCGTTAAACATTTTTACGTAGACTATAATTTCTTGAAACCAAAAATCACGTTCTTGTGTTTACAAACAAGCAACCATTACTAAGATGGCTAAATGTATGAGAAATTTAATCTCCAAATTCTTGCTCATCAGCCGGTATGAGAAATATTGCTTAAATAAAAATTAACATTTATTAGAGTGGGCGTGTCGCTATTCGCTGTCAGGAGGGACTGAGGTTGCAGCACCCTGCCTTTTAAATAATAACTCAAAAACTATTGCAGATATTGATCGATTTTTTTTCATCCTAAAATATACTGGAATAATTTGTGCACTAAACAAAAAATATTTTGAAACATCGATTTTTTTTAAGTCTGTACCTAGCCCCTTAATATTTGGCTTTTCCTCAGTCAATAGATTCCATTACCGCCGGATAATCTAACAGAATTTCTAATTTTAAAACATCTTTACATCTCCGAATATAATAACTCAAATCGTTTTAGTCTCTCTTATCCTGAGATTTGGATTCAAATTTCGAAATCAAAACACTTCCAATTCTTTCAGAGGTCTGTAATGGGAATAGATTTGCTCTGTTTTTACTAATTTTTATTGTAAGGACGACACCAATATTAAGTCATTTCTTGATGTGTTGGAATCTGCTCTCAAACCCCGACAACTTGGTGCCGCGTTTTTCGCTCGTGATCTCCCCTTGTCAGGAAATGAATAGGCTACCAACGCGACACCTCAGTGTGAACTGCGTTTGTCATACACCGTTCAGTTTTATTTGTCTCTCTTCCAAATATTTTGTAAAATACGTGTATTTTTAACTCGTTATTTTACGACACTTTTTCAACTGCTATAGTTATGTTATAGCATCTGAATGAGATGAAGGTGATAATGCCAGCGAAATGAGTCCAGGGGTCCAGCGCCGAAAGTTATCTATGCATATTGAACTTTGAAGTGGAAGAGAATCGGCTGATACATTTTCCCCAGGATCCTTCTATTCCAAAACAAAGTTATTTCAGTGACAAATCTCAGACAGTGGTCTTTCACCTTTATTTTGTTTTCGAAAAAGAAGGCAGGAAATTCCTGAGACCCCTGTAATTGCGAGGAACGTTCAGTTGGTGGTTGTGTGATTATGGATGCTGCTGCAGTTAACATGCGTACGAAATCATCTTCGACAATCTTTGTTTAATTAGCTTCAAAAATCGTGTCACCGCTGCGCTTGGACGCGAGTTCGATTCCCCCTTGGGCTGATTATCTGGTTGGGTTTTTTCTGGAGTTTTCCCCAACCATAAGGCGAATCTCAGATAATCTATGGCGAATTCTCTCGCCAAATAACATTTCACTATCACCAATTTCATTCACGCTCAATAAAAGCCCAGTAGATGATAAAGCGTCCTTAAGTAACCAACTAAAAACGCATATAAGCCTTATCATAAAACAAAGAACTTAACTTTTAATGGATACCGCAACCAATGAAGATAATAAAATGCAACATTCGCTGCTCAAGCCACTAGTAAGATCTTGAATTTAATACTTTATGCAGGACCATTTAGGCCTACGATTACATATCGTTGTTGTTCCTGCAATAATTCCTATGCGACATATTTATCGATTTTCAGATTATTGCTCTATTAAATAACTTAAATAGTGATACTGCAAATAATAAAATCTCCTATACTTACTAACTGGGTTTTAAGGAACCCGGAGGTTCATTGCCGCCCTCACATAAGCCCGCCATTGGTCCCTATCCTGAGCAAGATTAATCCAGTCTCTATCATCATATCCCACCTCCCTCAAATCCATTTTAATATTATCTTCCCATCTACGTCTCGGCCTCCCTAAAGGTCTTTTTCCCTCCGGTCTCCCAACTAACACTCTAGATGCATTTCTGGATTCGCCCATACGTGCTACATGCCCTGCTCATCTCAAACGTCTGAATTTAATGTTCCTAATTATGTCAGGTGAAGAATACAATGCGTGCAGTTCTGCGTTGTGTAACTTTCTCCATTCTCCTGTAACTTCATCCCTCTTCGCCCCAAATATTTTCCTAAGCACCTTATTCTCAAACACCCTTAATCTCTGTTCCTCTCTCAAAGTAAGAGTCCAAGTTTCACAACCATACACAACAACCGGTAATATAACTGTTTTATAAATTCTAACTTTCAGATTTTTCGACAGCAGATGATAAAAGTTTCTCAACCGAATAATAACAGGCATTTCCCATATTTATTCTGTGTTTAATTTCCTCCCGATTATCTCCTATATGTAATTATATTTCTTCGTTTCGAAAATGTAAGAATTCACAGCCTACGGCTGCCATAGGATGAATAAATTTGTTTTTTCTTCCTACTGAAAAATTTTATATTTTGCACATAGGAGTTATTGCGGGAACAACAACGATATATTCAAACTTTATTTATTTTTCCAATAATGATATCATGCGGGTTGCATCTATCCTCTGCTGTTAAGGAGTAATGAGTTGCGGGGTTGCAGCGGCGAGCTCCAGCGAAGAAGCAAGATGCACATAGAGCAGTCATCGGCAAAATGATACAGCCCGCTTGACATGAGAAAGAAAACTAGTCGTGGAGAAGTGAAGAGGTCATCTTCCATAGTGACTGAGCGAGCAGTGGCAGCCAGCTCAAATCATAGCGAGGCAAAATTAAATAGTTTCATTGAATTTTTATTGTTTATACTTTTCTGTTTCTCTGTATATGGCTTCAGTGATCTTGCAATTCCTATAGCGACTCTACTGAGTGTTCAGTTCAAAGTGTGTCATGGCTCGCTGTATGCCGTCATGTGGCTAGTCGATGAGCCTAGAGAATTCAATCTTCCTACACTTCCGCAGAGGTGTATTATTTATGTGCCAGAGAAGTTGCCTAGCAAGTACGGCGTTCATTCTGAAGAGTACTTACCGATACGTATTGTAACGCCGGTAGTGGCAGGAATGTGAACTGTTCGGAAACATGTACTGAGGTGGGTTTTTTCTTACTGTCGGGACATGGGGAGAGGGTTAAGACGATTACTTACGTATTTGTTAACATTAACACGGAGCATTTGATTTGTATTGTGGAATGTTGCCGTACACAACCGATGATAACAAATAGGCCTAACCTGCGTACGACTTGCCCGCGCAAAACACCGTTCGAAAGAGGTTATGGTAGTACACAGACAGTACAGACCGCCATCTGTTGCTACGACGTTCAAGTTTTACCGTACACGTTCTCAAGTTCAGAGTGAACGCCTTGATTAATAGGCAACTTCTCTGACACAAAAGCTGAAACTCGCTTCAAATCGCTGACTCACAACAGTGACGTCACAACACACTTTGAAATGAACACCCAATATTACTAGCAAAACGCAGTTTTTACGTGAGATTGTTTACTACAGGACTCCACTTTATTCAAATTTACATCTTTTAAACACTGTAGCTATACGGCACATTCTGTTCCTGCAATAAAATATATGAATTTTATGTACTGTATACATGTTTGTAGGTGTATGCACCATTTATACATTACTTTATTATGTACGAGACTTCAACGTTTGTATAAACTGAATTTTTCAATTTGTTTACACTCGATTATATTTATCGGGAGGAAAAAAGGGAGGGAAGGAGCAAGTTATTTAATATTTAAGAATATTAATCATGGTTATTTTTTTGGAAAAACCAGACACTTTCCAGAAATTTCTTCATTCCTACAGCCAATACAGAATATCTGAACCAAACCTATCCCACGAAATTCAAAACTATCTCATTCACTGATACACGAAAATTAACAAATACACGCGTAACAAATAGAAATAGGCAATTTTAGGCTCTAAAACCTTAAAAATAGGTCCCAATGGCCAAAATAGGCATTTTAGGCACATAAACCGCTTCCAAAAGTTCGTATTTTATATAAAATGTTACGATATTTAACTACACTCTATACCAGATGTCTTTGGAGCAGACCATAACAAGGGTCTCGACGCATCTCATGTTATCGCTGCGCTCCCATTGGTTAGCGAGTCTTACTTAGCTGAGAGCGTTGTAGACACTAGCGCGTGCATATCCTGGTTACGAGACGGTATTCAGAGACGCGTCCACTACTACAGTTCTATTGCGTCTAGCATCTGTGCGGTGTATGAGCAGACGACAGCAGTACAACTAGTGACTGGTGCAAGAAGGTATGTTCAAAGATACACTACTTTAATTTTCACTTTTCGTTATATGAACGTAGTCGGTCACTTAATTCATACACAGACATTTAGCATCGTGTGAACCGCGCTCTCTTGCATTTCGTTCCGTTGTTTATATCTGCTCCAAAGGTATCTGTTATAGAGTGTAGTTTCAGTTTATCCATACAGAAAAAAATAGACATTTAACTTAAAATCTGAGGTTTACTTATCACAGAGAACATTGCGCTACCTGTGATGTAGCAAATTTCTTTGTGACACGTACTATAATGATGCTTTACGTTCGTAAGATGAAGTCTAATTAGAATTTTAGAACAGAAAATACATTTCACAGTTCCTTGTCCTCTGCTAACAAAGACTGTTCTTCCAATTTCCCTTTAAAAGGACGTTTGCGCGGGATTTTAATATTGTGTTTTGATAACATCTTCGCCAATTAATGTTTACCAAATGCTATGGGTAAGAGTTGGAGGGTGAGGAATGAACCTGAACCAGAGTTTTTAGCTTAGGTGCTGTAACACGCAAAATGCCGACATCTGGCATGGAGTATTATAGAAATGGTAGCGGACATTTTTCCCTAATGGGTATTTATTTATTTATTTACTTACTTATTTATTTACTCATTTATTTATTTATTTACTCATTTATTTATTTATTTACTCATTTATTTATTTACTCACTTGTTTATTTACTTATTTACTCATTTAATTATTTATTCATTTACTCGTTTATTTATTTACTTATTTATTCATTTATTTATTTATTTACTCATTTATTTATTTACTTATTTATTTATTTATTTATTTATTTATTTATTTACTCACTTGTTTATTTATTTACTCATTTAATTATTTATTTATTTACTCATTTAATTATTTATTTATTTACTCATTTATTCATTTATTTATTTACTCATTTAATTATTTATTTATTTACTCATTTAATTATTTATTTATTTACTTATTTATTAATTTATTTATTTACTCATTTAATTATTTATTTATTTACTCATTTTTTTATTTATTTACTCACTTGTTTATTTATTTGTTTACTCATTTAATTATTTATTTATTTACTCATTTACTTATTTATTTATTCATTTATTTATTTACTCACTTGTTTATTTATTTATTTACTCATTTATTTATTTACTCATTTAATTATTTATTTATTTACTCATTTACTTATTTATTCATTTATTTATTTCCTCATTTACTTATTTATTTGCTCATTTATTTATTTATTTACTCATTTATTTATTTACTTACTTATTATTTCGCTTTAACACAGCAAATCCCAATACAATAAACAGTACAGAAGTATAGTAAGTTACTTAGGGGTTGGAAGAGTAGTTAAAACGAAAACCCGAATAGGTCTGTCTATATGGCGTCTGAACTGAGATTCTTGAGAGCCTCTCAATAATACTCGCTTGTTAGCGGTGACGCTCTGCTCTGCGCTTCAGGAAGCAGCAGCGTGACGTATGGTGGGCGGCATAGAATCACGCAACGCAGGGAGCCCACCCACAAGTGCGCGAGAATTCGCTGTGGAAGTTCCGACACGGAAAATCATGTCACACATATACACGATTCACGTAAACTGAACCGGGTACTGAGTTTTCCCACATGACTGAACCGACAAGGAAGCCTACCTCGAAAAGTCGTACGTATATAGGTAAGTACTGAAAGGAAAGTCAATACCAACCAAGAGAAAAGAAAAAACTTTTTGCAAAGGTAACGTAAAAACATAACTTGAACATAATTTTGAATAGACTTTTTTCAGACCCTTGAAATAAGTGCATTCTGTAATTATACACTTTCCCTCTTATGCTACGCCTGTAGAATGTAAACACTGTCTTCGAACTTCTCTATCACACTGGATTTATATTGACACAATAGTGCCAAATTCCACTGTCATTGCTCAGTAAACGGTCTTCTAAAACCGTCCACCTCTTTTGCCGCGCTCTGTATGTATGTGATTTTACCATTTTTTTTTTCTATATCAGCGCCAAGATTTACCTTCAAAATAAAATGAATACATATTACCCTAGATCATATATAACTCAGATAGGTCGGTCTTATAGGCTTTGACGTTAACAACTTTTGTCAGGTTTACTACACTGCCATCTACTTGTTACATAAGGAGTCACGTCATAATTCCCATTTGAATTGCATTAGCGACTGTACTGCCATCTCGTGTTCGTTTACGGCGGAAGGGTGGCGATCCTGGCGGTTGTTCTCTCCAAAGTGCAAACGATTTTAACATAGCGATGACCTATCTGTCACACATATGATCTAGGATATTACACTTGAATATATGTAGGCCTAAGTAAAAATAAATATAATTTCACATCAAGGTTTAGTATATCCTTATATAATTGGTGGTAGCGGTTATGGAATTAGTAGCGGCGTAGCTTTCGGAGTCTTTCAATACAGAGTTGCAATAAAAAATTTCCTAAACCCAACGCCACAATCCAACCTATGCCGAAGTTTTAAATCACATATTTTTGTTTTTTATTACTGGTTTTACTTTCAGAGTCCTACGTTCTTCATTAGCGCTCTCAATTTTTATCTCCTTTGTTATGGATTCAACCATCACTTCCATATTTTAAAGGTATTTTTATGTAATGTATAATAGAATTTTTGTCTGTAGTAGACAAGTCTCCGAATATCCTTTCATAACTATTATCTCTTACTTTTATATCAGTTTTTTTTTCTTTGTACGGAGAAGTCCCAAGGCAAGCACCGCACCCTCGAACAGGTTTAAGTACATTACCACTGTTTTATTTAATTATTCTGAAATATGAACGTATGCTTTCTTCATATATATCGTGACTCAGCTATATGGTGCCATCTGAAAATTCAGCCATGTACACTCAGGGTATAATTAAATTTCACTAAAATGCCCTTTACTTCGCGAACCGAGAGCGTACACGCCTCCTCGGACTCATGTACTCTGTAAGCCACTCACAATCAGTGTTGGCCGCGTAAATTACGTCATGATACACATTTTAGGTAAAATACACAGTTTTGTGCGAGGCGTAATTATTTATCCTACATAGAACTAAATTATCAAGTTACATAGGCCTACTCTTTTGAAGATGCTGTGTTTCTGCGTTTTTAATAAATCGAGCCACAAAATATACAGTGGCAAAAAAACCGGACCGACCCTTGTAGCTGATTTCAGAGTCACAGATTCAAATTTTGCTAGTCACAAAGCACATCCATCTTGTATAATTAATTGTAACAATGAAATGTATTGCATTTGTTCGATTCTTACCATCTTCTGTTTCCTTCAATGTCTCAAACTTACAGACGAAAAAACTTTGAGAGTTTTATTTTCATCTGGCATCAATATTACATTTCTACCTCTATTCGGCAAAGATAACTGCGTATTTTTACATTAAATAGCAGTACATACAGTACATCTGGCTTCACTATCCATATTGAAATTACCACAGTTTGACACAATGCACAGCACAGGATTCTTTTGTATCAGCTACAAGGGTCAGTCCGGTTTTTTTTTTTTTGCCATTACTGTACATTTTGCGCAGTTTTTATTTTCAAGTTTTGTGGGAATAACACCAAAATTCATCATACTTGTTACGCAAAGGTCTTCCTGCGTATATATCGTCTTCAACTTTCATTTTTAATACAGGATCTTACTAACTTCAAAATCACCGATTTATAAACTTTTACTGAACGCTTTTGAACAATGCTGTGAACTGAAATAGATTATCAGCTCATTCCATCCGTTCAAAATTTCTAGACTATCAGAACACAATAAGATCACGAACAATCTAGAAGTGTATTGTAAAAGTCAAAGATGCCGCCTTTGACAGTGTCCCCAGAAAGTTCTCACAAGGACGACAAATTTTGTGTTTTATCTTTTAATATTGACCTCTAAACAGGGCTCTTTCGATTAGCGGATAAAGAAAAATAAAAGAAGTCAGCATTATGCACAAAACACATTATTCATTACCACAATAATAAGAGCTCGTCAAGAAATGTAAAGAGAAAAGGTGCTGGTGGGAACCTTGGGAAACACAATGACAAAATGATGAAAACCGTCGGTAGCTTTTGATGACTAGTGACCTAGATAATATATGTAACAGATAAGTCATCGCTATGTTAAAATCGGCAGCACTTTGAAGAGAACAACCGCCAAGATCGCCACCCGTCCGCCGTAAACGAACACGAGATGGCAGTACAGTCGCTAATGCAATTCAAATGGGAATTATGACGTGACTCCTTATGTAACAACAAGATGGCAGCGTAGTAAACCTGACGAAAGTTGTTAACGTCAAAGACTATAAGGCTGACCTATCTGGGGAATATATGATCTAGGCTAGTGAACTCTGGATTCTGTATCAGCGTGGCAAGTAGAGCAACACGCGGAAAAACTGTGTAGTGTCGGCTTATCGTTTCAAAGGATGGAAGAAATGAAGACTTAATACGAAGACCTCGATTGAATTACTACAAGTAATGCAAGCTGATAGCCTGGAAACTCGAATAACAATTAAATACTTTCTTTATTTAATGTATTACAGCAAAATTTTGAGTTTATAATTTTTTTTAATTTTATATAAATTAAATATAATGGGTCTAATGTAGAATATGTCACAGCCAACAACAGAAGGAATTAAATAAAACAATAAGATCATTTAAACATAAATCCAGTATCTATGAATGAGTAGTTAAATTATTAAGTATCAAAAGTTATGGACCAATAAAAACAGTGCAGATACAAGAGAAACCATTAATGACAGCAATGCTGACCTTACCAGTATAGAAGAATTAGAATCAATAATTAACAAATGTAAAAGCCGAAAAGCTCCCGGCTCTGAAGGAATTAATACGGAATTATTCAAGCATGCTCCTACAAGCTTTTTAAATAAATTTCTAGATTTTCCTAACATATGCTGGACATCTGGACAGATACCAGATGAGTGGACGGAATCAATAGTAGTACCAATGCACAAAAAAGGAAACCGCAAAGACTGCAATGATTGCAGAGGCATCAATCTTTATAATTCAGGATACAAATTACATGAAAAATAATTACTAACAGATTAAATACAATTAATTAGAGAAGCACAAAATGGATTGAGACAAAATCGATCCTGCATAGACGGCGTCTTCACACTAGCAAAAATTATTGAGAAACACAGAGAATTTAATATAACAACGCACTTGGCATTCATTGATTACCATAAGACATTCATTGATTACCATAAGGCATTCGATACAGTTGACAGAATAAAACTTTGGGATGTTTTAGTTGAAATGGGAATACCCCAACATTTAATTTACACAATCAAGAATATGTACAAAAACACAAAAATCAAATTAAAAGTAAATAACACTTTAAGCAAGGAAGCTAGAACAAAAAATCAAGGAGTAAAGCAAGGCTGCCCAATGTCACCCACCTTATTTAATATTTATATAAATAACATTACCAAAAACTGGGAAGACTAATTGCTCACAAATTTTATGATTGACAACTTCTCAATTAACATATTACTTTACGCAGATGACCAGATAATCTTAGCAAATTCTGAAGACAATTTACAAAGAGGAATACACACACTATACAAAAAATTATAATTTGGAAATCTCTATAAATAAAACCAGAATCATGGTCTTCCAACGAAAGAACCATATAAGATCCAAAATTGCAATCAATAATAATTGTACAGAACAAGTCAAAACATTCAACTATCTTGGCTGCAATCTTTCTTATAAAAATTCCAGGGACGTCGATATTAAACTAGCCAAATTCCAGCAAATGTTAAGAACAATCAAATCAACTCTATTAAAGAAGTTCGACCAGAAACAATTTTGAAATTCTATAAAGTTATGGCAGTCCCGGCATTATTATATGGATCAGAGACATGGTCATTAACAAAAGGGCAACTTCGAAGAATAGAAGCTGCTGAAATGCGATTGCTAAGATCTCTTGCAGGATATACTCTTTCGACCATAAAAGGAACCCTGACATCCGAACAGAACTGAATATCACCACCATTACGGATACTATAGAATCTTACCGCAACAACTGGTATGAACATGTATTAAGAATGCCCAACAATAGGTTACCAAGAGACTATTGGACTACAGACGTGGACAAATTATTAGACTAAATTAATTATATGTGCAACAAAGCTGTATTTATCGGCAGAAATAATGAACAAAAATGTATTTTGCACAGAAATAATGAACAGAAAATTGAATCTGGACGTTACTAATATTTTGTGAACATTTCTTTATTCTTTATTAAAACGTTGATTTTGTCAGGGATGCTGGAAACCAAAATTTGAATATCAGCATCATTTAGCCAGATATCAGGCAGTGCTTAAATGAGTCCATGTTTTGTTGTAAGCCTCTTTTTGTTCACTTTCTTTTTCAGTATAGATTACAGATTTTCAATTTCGTTCATGTCCGGTCTTCTTGCAGGCCATGGGAGAACAGACTGTTGAATATCTTCTCCACTATATAATTAAAACACCAGTAGTACCAACACAGCCAGATAAAATATACTTAATCATTGGAAAAATATATCGGAAGATGTAAAGAATCATATTTACAACAATAGAGACTCTGTGAATTATACTGATAGTTGATATTTACTTACTTACAAATGGCTTTTAAGGAACCCGAAGGTTCATTGCCGCCCTCACATAAGCCCGCCATCGGTCCCTATCCTGTGCAAGATTAATCCAGTCTTTATCATCATATCCCACCTCCCTCAAATCCAGTTTAATATTATCCTCCCATCTACGTCTCGGCCTCCCCAAAGGTCTTTTTCCCTCCGGTCTCCCAACCAACACTCTATATGCATTTCTGGATTCGCCCGTACGTGCTACATGCCCTGCCCATCTCAAACGTCTGGATTTAATGTTCCTAATTATGTCAGGTGAAGAATACAATGCGTGTAGTTCTGCGTTGTGTAACTTTCTCCATTCTCCTGTAACTTCATCCCGCTTAGACCCAAATATTTTCCTAAGCACCTTATTCTCAAACACCCTTAACCTATGTTGCTCTCTCAGAGTGAGAGTCCAAGTTTCACAACCATACAGAAAACCGGTAATACAACTGTTTTATAAATTCTAACTTTCAGATTTTTTGACAGCAGACTAGATGATAAAAGCTTCTCAACCGAATAATAACACGAATATGACGAATTATATTATGTTTCCAAGAAAAACGTTTTAGTCTAATAATTTGTCCACGTCAGTATACACCTCATGGAAAACGAGACATTGGAAGACCAAGGAAGAGATGGAAAGACCAAGTTTCTTCTGGAAGCGGAACAGGCCAGGAGGCCTAATCCAAGATTGTTACTGATGATGACATAAATTAAACATTTTACGTCATCGTATAGAAATTATTTTTTTACGCGTAGGCCTAACTTCCGAACCGTGCTCTCAATACGGCACGAAGAGTGGTTTAGGTAGATATTATTGAAATGTAGAGTACGAAAGTGGAATGATAGAGGAAAACGGAGAAATTCCGCGAAAACCCCTCAGAAAGTCTGCATTGGAACCGGTCCGCAGTCATAGCAAGCCACTGCTCTGCCAACTGATCTAACGAGGCTTACTTAAAATTTACTCATTCTGGAAACAAAAACGAAAACCCATACATACTAATCATTGCTGCCATAGTAACCACACGAAGGGAAGGAGCTGTAGTGAGATACGTGAAGTGGAAACTAAAATAATACTTCAATATGGTATAACGCAGACATTTAATCATGTGGCATTTCGTAGCAACGTGTCCGCCTGGCAAGCAATCGAGTGAAACATATCGCACACCTGTATTACAGAACCAGACCTGTATCAATATTTAACACCCAACATTCACCTGGCACTTTCAATTGCCGAAAAACTCGTTTCCTTATTGGACGGAGCCAATATCGTACATACGTGTCAAGTTTCTTTTCCACGTCCCTCCACCCACCCTCTTCCACGTGAAGGCCGTCGGCTTGCATAACCCGTCCGCGAGTCTTGACCTTCGCTATAAAAAATGTGCTTGTTCCTGGTGGATTTTAAAGCCAACCCAATTGTTCACCACGCCTTGCCCTGGAGCAATCTCATTTTCTGGACCACTGTGCTCGCGCCTGGGAGAGATGTTGCAAACGGGTCAAAGCCTTAAAGGTCGTACAACCTTACAAAATAGCTAGCTGACAGTAATCACATACGCTTTCCCCTCACGGGCATGCCAGCAGACTTTCAAAATCAGGAACTTCGGACGCGATTTCGAAATCTGTCACGAGAATTTCAAGAGGCTGGCTGCGAGGTAACGTGTGTATTCATTCGTATTTGGAGTCCACAATCCGAATATTGCGGAGTACATTCCATCAACGTACTACTTTAAAATTAACTACACCACCTAAACAGTCGGGTTAAAAGACTGTTAAGGAACAATTTACGTCACTAATTCAATACGCAAAATCTATCTCAAGTTATGCGGTCTACAGGATTCAGACTAAACGACATTTCATGCAAGTTGAGAGGAAGCGAAGGCATTTCTTTCCCCTTCTACTTGCCCAGAGTCCGTCAGTAACAAAACGGTAGCTGTTACCTTGTATATCTGCACCCCCCTCCCCCCAAGTTCTACACACAAGAAAATAAAATATTAAATAAAATACATAAGTGGATATAAAATACAGTGACACATGTTTAACAATCACATGTTTGAGTATATTTTAATGCCGTTCTTACAGTATTTTCAACTAATAATTAAATTAAGGAATGTTAGTTTGTATTATGAAGTCAGGGGGGGAGTGACAGTGTAGATTGTCCCGTTGTGTATGCTATAGAGTAGCAATTAGCGGTGAAAAAAAACATTTACCTTCTGCTCTCAGTGTGCCAGTTGATATAAACAACAATAAAAATGCAATATAAACGCTTAGTATAAACACACAGACTCTCGAAATATAGATTACCGATAAACATTTTCAATAATAAGAATTTTCACTGTGTTGAAAGTCAATTAGTCGAACGTTAGTGAGATGGACAATAGCATCTTCCCCTTCACGGATGGTAAAGAGTGTGAGTAGAGGGGACGGCCTATCAACCAAACTGAAATGGGGATTATAGTCACTTGGTATCGTATAAGAGAGGGACTAAAAGAAATGTGAATTACATAGGCCTATTGCATTTGTTCAGGATAGGAGAAGAAACATCAGAAGGAAGTTAAATAGGGAGAGGAGTACGACAAGGATGCCCTTTATCACCTAACCTGTTCAACATCTACTTGGAGGATTTAGTGAAGAAGAGTTTTCAAAACATAGTGTAATATGTAGCTATTCGGCGATGTATGCAATGGAGGGGGAAAGGAACTGGCCACCCTACCCCATTATCTCCTGGCCTAATTTCCTCATAAGCGTTGTCATGTTGTTATCACTTGTGGGGTTCAGACCCATCTTCGGACAGTTGACTAAACAACGGTCAGCCATGACTGCATTTTTCAACTCCTACAGTTTCAACGTTATGGTGAAATTTTTACCATGTACTTATTATTATGCAATTATGCTCTACAAATTCCGAATATATGAGTTTACTGGTTTCCAAGTTATTAGCATTACTTTATTACCGTTTAATTGTAGTACATATAAAAAGTCCCCTGCGTAACAGTTTTCATCCGAGTTGAAATTTTGCACAAATACATGATACATGTATACCAACAAATAAAATATATAAATAAATAATATTTGTATTATTTCCCATTGGCGGTCTTCTTGCAAGTTGTTGCGTAACTTAAAAGTGGTATTCTTCATTTCACCTACGGCATTTTTTTTCCTGAAACTAGAGTAGGCCTACACCAAATTATCTATTCTAAGAATGGATACAATACTTGAATTATCCGACCGAGTGGTTATATCGCATCTCGATTTCCCCCACTCGTTTCTGCTGGCGCCTCTGTAAAGGCTCGTGGCTGGGGTTAGGCTCTTTCGTGAAAACAGTTTTTTTTTTCTTTTCGGAATTGGAAATCTACGTAATATTATACAACTATTTAAAATAATTTAAAGAAAAGAGCCCCGCAAAATAAGTAATTGTCACGTTACTTCCCCGTTTCGCCGACCCTGCGACATAACCACTCGGTCGGACAATAGACTTAATAGTAAAAAAAAAAAAATAATAATAATAAAAACAAGCTGAATTCCGCAATAACTGGTTAAGGTAGGTAAAAAGATCGACAGAAACAATTATATACGTAAACGACAGTTCCACTACAAACCAGGAGGATAAGATAAGAGAGTCAAGGGAAAAAAAAATACAGCGAAATGAATTTTAAAGAGAGAACCACGCGTCAGAACTGTAAAGCTGAAGGTGAAAGAAGAGAAAGTCGGTATAATAAAAGAAAAATGAAATCTTTGGTCTCCTGAATTCCTTTAAAGATTTAAACAGCTATCCGATATAGCATCGTTACGAAATGTCTAAAACCATGAAAGTACAACCTAAAGGACATCATACATACAAAGAAATACTCATCTCAATAAACTGAAATCCACAGGGAAAATCCCTCGTGTATGGACGAAAAATATCAAGACTTTCGGCCTGGAGGTACGTCTCCAATGTTCAGCAACTGCATAGATTTTTCCGACTGTAGCGTTCTCCAAAGTAAACGGAAGAAAAAGTAAATACAGAAACAAACGATGATCCAATCATCTGGCTAGTTGTTTTGTTTCGTTTCGTTTTCATGTGATAAGCGCCCACTTACTGTAGGGACATAATTGAGGGGTTTGGGGAAAAAACCAGGCAGTTCCAATTCAGTACTTTTCGAGGCAATGAAGAAAAACTTATCGCCAAACAATAAGCATGTACTGTACAGAAGAGACAGGTCCAAAATGCATTATAACTGTGAAGTAATTCTTGGAACTACTTGGTTCTTCGACCAAACGATAGAGCGTATTTTTTTGTCCTCTTTGCATAAATAACTCAAACATGACAAAAATTGGAACTGCCTGGTTTTTCCCCCAAATCCCTCAATTGGTATGATTATAATTGGTATGATTGTAGTTAATGTTTAGAGTGTCATTACTAATACTGTAATTCTAAAATGTATTCCATCCTCATAACTTGCGCAGACTTGACCTAGAGATTATAATTTGAGTCATGTATGTACTGGAGTTAATGACTAAAAGATTATCTGTCCAAAGTCCAACAGCAGGTCATCGCACCGGCCACGGTGTGGGTATGCCATCGAGTAGACGCGAATCACGCGGACTTCAAAAGTCACCGTAGCGTCACTGACGCGAGCCTATAAAACGGCGCGGCGATCGTTGGAGGAATCTCACTCATTATCATGTAGCTCTGCAGTCAGCAGAAGTGTTGGGAGGGCGACGAGTGGCCCACGTGGCAACAATCATCATCATCATCATTTCATCACTTGTACTACGCCTTGTATTTCAAGACTGATTTATAAACTTAAGTATTGGCAGCCCTTGGCTGTTTAAAGGACTTAGGTCTTTTATTAACCAACCTACAACGCACTCCAATAGAAGTTATTCCAACAAACTTCATCACATGCAGCACTTATACCGCAAAACTGCAGAGCTGCTATTGATGGCGCTACGGAACTGCGAACAAATGAACGCAGAATCATGACGGAATAGTATTTCTCGAACGATCCCATTTCTCCATGGGGAAATAACTGATTCAACGACTTCTTGATGAACTAGGAGTGTAGGAGAAAAGGTATGAGCGTGTATGGACAATCATCCAATTCAGACATATCTCGAGGAGGTAGGTCTATACAGATGAAATGTCTCCGACGAGTGTTTGTTTGTGGAATCCTTTGGACTTCAACTATCACCATGCAATTCTTTTATTTACAGTAGGCTATTAATATCTATACTAATAATAAATCTGTAGCCGAAATTTTTCTGGTAATTTTCGATTTTCTAAAAATAATTGGTCCTAACATATATAATTAACCACCCTGAAACCGAAAATCGCTTTTTTGAAATTTTTGTTTGTATGTCTGTCTGTATGTTTGTAACCTTTTCACGCGATAATGGATGAACGGATTTCGATGAAAATTGGAATATAAATTATGTTCGTTGTAACTTAGATTTTAGGCTATATGGCATTCAAAATACATTATTTAAAAGGGGAGTTATAAGGGGGCCTGAATTAAATAAATCGAAATATCTCGCTTATTATTGATTTTTGTGCAAAATGTTACATAACAAAAGTTTCTTTAAAAATAATTTGCGATAAGTTTTATTTCTTGAAAATTTTTGATAGGACTGATATTTAATGAGATAAATGAGTTTTAAAATTAAAATAACTGCCATCTAAGGCCGTATAATGAAATAAAAAACAAATGACTTCGTCTATAAGGGGCCTTGGACAGCAACAATCGAAAGCTATGAAAGATAGCCTACAGAGAATGTTTCTGTGTTTATATGAAGTAATATTGGAAGCTAAATTAACCGATTTGTATAATTAATTATTATTTCATCATTGGAAAGTGTAGTTTCTCTAGATGGACATAATGCTATAATGTTATTACAGTAACTTCTGATATAATATAATGTACTGTAATGTAATATAATATAATATAATAATATATGTGATGTAATATTATGTAATACAATTTAAGTTATTTGAAGGGTTCAGAACCATAGTGGGCCAAACGCCATTTACTGAATACGTAGAAAACAAGGGTTAAAATTAAGTTATTACCATAATTCAATGGAAACCTATAACAAGTAAAATAAAGTATACACATTAAATCTAAATGATGTCAATGTTCATTAAACTATGGTTGCCTGTAATAAAAATTAGAAACATGTTAATGGAATTGTCATTGCATCAATGAGTGTCTCTGGACCAAAATGATCGCATTTTAATTATTTGGATGCAATTTAAATTAAGTAACATATTAAACGATTTATCCTTCTATCAAACACGAATGTTCCCTGGATCAAATGTCCTATTTTAATTATGTAATTACTTTATATTTATTTCTAACGGGTGCAGCGGAGCGCACGGGAACGGCTAGTCTTCAAATAAATCGACAGCAGTTCTGTAAATTAAAACTGCCTACATTAACTTGAAAATAAAAAAAATATATCAGCATTGATAAATAGCGACAGTTATTCTTAGCGTTGAAATCCAATCAAGGATAACACTTTTATTTTCATGGGCTATAAAAATCCTTAGAGGAAAGTAAAATCAAGGTACGGCACATAAGAAATCCTGATAGAGACAATCACCCGCCAACTATTCTCAACCTCACCAATGTCTGTGTTTTGCGGATAGATGTATTTGCGAGCAATTGCCTGGACTGACTGCAGATATCTTCATAGAACAAACAATGTCTGACGTCTTGTGTGGCCATAGCACTAAAATCTAGAACACTCTTTTAGGAGGAAAAAACTATTCTACTGAACACTTGTGCCATCCTAGAAAGAAGCAGGTTCTTGTTTATCAAGCACGCTCGCTTCTGCTCCTGCATGACCCATCGTTGCTTTATCGGTCTAAAACTTTGTAGGTATACCAAAAACAGATGTTTATTACAGCAACAAAATTGGCATACACCACACACGAAACAATCGTAACCTGGAAGTGCAGACAGCGAATGTCGCCATTTAGAGGTTCTTTCAACCCAAACAGGTAACAACAAAGAAAGCCTACCGACGTACTTCTAACGTCAGACGAACTATTTATCCAGAACTGAAACCTCGCCAGTAATAAAGGTTAATTAGTTAGCATACCTGGCGATAAAGTTTTTATGGCAGGCACTAGACCTTTCCAGACTACGGCCTTAGTCCGAAGCTAAGGGTTAGTAACCTTAAGATCAAAACTTCTACTATTTTGTTCAGGATGTAATGCTGGAAATCGCTTAGTTGAAATTAACTAGGGCAAACAAAATAGGTGTACGACAACAGACTGCACTGTACAGAGTCAATATGAAGGACCATTACAAAACAAAGTCATAATATTGAATGATAACAGTGCAGTGAGTCCCAGTGAATTTCCTGGCTTCCCAGTTCGTATAGAAAAGAAACACAGTACTGAATTTAGTGAATGATTTAATTACGTATCACAAAAAATGGGAAACACTTCCAGCAGCTACTGTGTGGAGGGTGAGTGCCAAATGTTACTAATATGACATAGTACATTAAATATTAATCCACCGAAGCGCCGTTGAGTTTGCGGGTGGTAACAACGACGATGGCGTGGGGCTCCTGCCGCTCGTCGGCCGACAGACACAATGGCAACTTTTGCTGGGATTCACTGTATGTGCCTTGGTCGGGATTCCGAACCGCGACCGTGAGCTATGTGCACATCACGGTCGACTGTGAGTCATTTTCACATTAATAATAATAATATATATTTTTGCTCTTGAAATACAATTCGTTGCGCACAAATGACGCTGCAGTCACAATTCGCAATATAAAAATCCTGCAAATTGTGATCGAAAAAAAGATACAAACTACAGTGCATAAGCCAAGTCATGGCGGAGTTTTAAATGAATAATAACTATAACGAAACACGATAGATGTGAAATTGTCACTAAATGAAATAATTATTCTCCAAGTTTTAAAGTGCATTTGCTGAAGCTTGATGTGGGGCTTTTTAGTTTCCGCCAGACGTCTATATGGCACTCAAATTCCTGCCACTCACGACCAGAAACATAAGGAGTGAAGTAAAAAATAGCTTCTCTGATTCGCTCTTTCAAATGGTTATGTTGTTAATGGGTACACTGTGCACCCTTTGGTTGACATAATCATCGAAGTTTAAGTCCAGAGAAGTGAGGTTCGGAGAGAGTGATGGCTATGCTTTTCATCTGCCTTCTCATCTCTGTGGAGATGTTACATTTAGGAATTCCAGCACTACACACTACAAGAAATGTGTGGAGAAGCACTATCTTGTTGAAAGATTACGGATTATGCGATGTTACAGTCGATTCGACGAACGAGCCCGTCTTACTAAGTTTGTGATTTTGGGTATTGTAAGCAGTGTCGACATATCGAGGTAATTCTGCGAAGAAAGAACCGATTACATTTTTTTGGAAGAGCATAACAGTATACAACATATTAACTTTCGGGCTGTGCGCTGATGTCAAGCAATAGCATGTAGCACACAGACAGGACCAAAACTTGGAAGTTACGTTCTTCATTTTGTCACTGTTTCACATCTCCATCGCATTTCATTGTATTATGTAATGCATTTATTTTGCTTGGGTTCGCTACTAAACGGAATACGGAGGCGGCAGTTACGTACGCACAAGTCCAGTAGGCAGTCAGTTGATTTGAGAGACGTGTAGAGTGCTATTTCAAGTCTCTGTATTTACTATTTGCAACGTAGTTCTAAGATTTACTACAGAACAAAGAATTTTCATGTGTTGTAATCACCTATCCAGTGTCATAGAGAATTTCAGAAACAATTTCCAACTAATAGAACAATTCATAAAACAGTGAACAAATTCAAAAACTACGCGATCAATATTGGACAAGAAATCAAATCGAAGACGTCACATACAAGAAGAAACTATCGGTCCCTATCTCCCTCAAATCCATTTTAATATTATCCTCCTATCTACGTCTTGGCGTCCCCAAAGGTCTTCCCGAGGCTTATTGTATAGTTTTGTAACAAGCTGTTTTTTTACGGTGATGGGTTGTTAGCCCTTCGCCCAACCCCCAAGCTGGAGGACCACCCCTCATCGGCTGTCCACGACTGCTTATTCAATATATTCGCAGCTACCCTCCATATCTGGAGGCCGTCTCCTCTATCCGCAACCTGAGGACGCGTCATGCCGTGGTGATAGGGACCCACAATACATGATTTATCTTCATACCTTGCAACCACAAAATGCCAACGTTACACACTGTACTGTAAGTTTACTGTTTTAACTTTAAAAATAGAATTTAATTTGTGAATGTGTACACTTATAATTTAAAGACCTGCACAATATGAAGAAAATGTTGCTAAGTTAAGATATGTAATTTAAAGTGCATACATTTCGACGGGCCATTCATAAAGGGAAACAATTCAAAATGCAAAGTTTTCAGATAACTGCATTTTAAAATTGCTGTGAAAAATTCAAGGATAAATGAAATTACTCAAAATTCTGTTAATGATGTTTCTCGTACAATATAAGTTCCAATTAGAATTACGTTAATTGGATTTTTCACTGCAATATGAAACTTTAAAATGCAGTTATCTTAAAAACTTTGTATTTTGAGTAGTTAATCTTTAAAACTGGCTGCGTTGTGCACTGCCGCGTTCGCACTACATCGGCGAGCATTCTAAGGTAAAGTGCGTGTACTATATTTTGGCATAATATAAAAATATGACAACTATTTCAATGCTAAACCATTTGGAGCAGACAAATGATTATGTAATAGGGGAACAACTTACAAAACTCCGTTGGCCTCCGCATGCGTCAATATACTATTCACCTCCTCCTAATTGTCAGCCAATAGTAGCGCGCACTGATAGCAGTGATGCATCAGATGACTTGTCAATCTGTAGCGACAATGGTTTAGATTAATGGAGGGAAACGCCAGACTCCGCCTCCAGCATCGTGGTAAGGTTTAGTAACTTCCTACAACGGAGTTTTGCCAGTTGTAGACCTACAGTTTTATCTACTATAGTAATTAATATACTTCCAAATAAAACACAATACCTCTGCATAATTAACCAGTTTATCAGAATATCAATCTTTACTTGAATGCAAGAACTAGGGAACTCAATTTTTTAAGTTGAAGAGAACAAAAATTAGTTCAACAAACTGAGAAAAAGCAGAGTACATGATAAAGTTCAGTTTAATCAAAACAACGTCTGAAAACACATTTTGCTTCTAAAGACCCATTTTAAATCACTCGAGAACCTCAAGGTTGTGACCGCTGCTAATAGGCTATAATTGGCACAATGTTCAAAACATGAGTTAATGCATAGCAATAATTTTGGCCCTCGGTTGTACAATTCTTTAGCTAAATTACACCCAGAACTTCTAACATGTAACCCACTAACATATAACAAGAAAATTAGAAACGTGTTAATATCTTCAATTTGATTAAATAAATTTATAGCCTATGTGTATGAATTAATCAACCTATATTATATTTGTATTCTATAATTTTGAAAAAAAAATATATACATATATATAAATTGTCCTACTTTTCACGTGCGATATTATTCTTCTCTAGTGTTAATATTATAGACTATTATATAATTCCATTGCCGCTGTAATTTAAATTTTAGTTCCTATTTTATTTTATTTATTTTTTTTATGTTCTATATTTTTCTTATATTAATATTGTATTATATAATTTCTGTAACTGTAATTTTAATTTTATTTCCTATTTTATTTTATATTCTCTTATAGGCCTATTAATATTATATCTGAACTGCGACCGAACACGAGCGCTGCTCATTCGGACTCAAATTTTGTTAATACTACTGTATCTCCTTTTTATATTGATTGTATTATTTTATTTCTATTTCTCTTGTTTGTAATTATATTCTTTATTCTGTATATTTAAATAAATAAATAAATAAAATATATAAATAAAGATCATTGTGCTCCTACTTTTTTTTCGATGCCGTAATAGGCTACACGAAAAAGAAGGAAATTTATTCTGTAATCCAGCAGATGTGGTGACAGGAAGACTACACAGCCTACTGTATGTATACAGACGATGAGTAATAATATCTGCCGCCAGATACTTAATTTCAATCCACAGGAAGCGCCACAATTGCAGGATATTTGTGTGCGGTTCTGCTCTGTTTCTAACAACTGTGACAATACAATTAAATAAACACATGAAAAATATGTTTCATTCTCTGTCAGGGACGACACAATCGGTTAGTTCCCGGTCCATAAAACGGAACTCATGATGGCTATAATAACTAATCTCCTTTCTTTTAACATCACAATCGTCCTTGCGCGTTTGTTCAGGAGCCTATTATCCTATAAGCGCTTTGATGATTTCCCCAAATGTTCTATTCCCTGGTTGCTAATTAAGAAGTTGTCAAGAGATGCTGTTCATATGGAAGGCATGTTACCAGTTGATTCTGTATTTATCAATGTGAAATGTTACTAATTATTAATTATACGTGGAACACGTCAAAAATTCCCCCACTAATATTCTGACAAATTCTGAAGCCTCGGGGGTGCTTCTTAGATATTTTATTTCACTTATTTTTTTCTTTGCTGTCGTACAAAAGCACTGCCTTATCAAGAACTCAAGACATTATTGTGAGTTCCGGAACTAGATCTCTCGTAATTCATAATATTTACAGATATACTCATACTTAATTTCTTCTAATAGCCAAATATAACGCCTAAAATGCTTAAATTCACATACATTCTCAAAGGTTTCATCATATACATATATCGGTATGCACTATGTGTATGTGTGTAAACAGTGAAACCTCTCCTCTAATAACGTAAAGATTTTTTTTTTTACTGGTAGGTCACCGTTCACTGCAACGCTTGAAGTTAAAGTACCGGTATGTTTATTCCTCGTAACATCTCTCGCGGAAGCATTGGTGATCTCTTCGGCGGAACTCCAGTTGAGGAACCTACTATGCCCTTCAGCTAATAAGTCAAATTATTGCACTTTCATTTTCCTCCCTGTCACAACCATCGCCAACGTCCTTCAAGGATTGAAACCTTCTGATACATTCCGTCCTTAATCTTATGAGGACTTTCGAAGTTATACCAAGTAACGCAACTACCTGGTCGTGTAAACATGGCAGAAGACCACACAGCAGACACAACCAGTCCCTTGCAAGGAAGATTCTACTTTCCTACAAAGAATCGAACCTCAGTCCGCAGTATTTTTAACAGGACACACTGCCACTTGAGCCACAATAAAGGGCATTTATTAGCAACTACTTCCAATATTAATGTATGGCAGCCAAATCTGGGCACTAAAAGCAAAAGATAAATTAGAAATCTGAACTGAAATTTATGAGAAAGCGTACACAATACGTCTAGTAAGATTATAAGATAAACAAAGAAATTCTAAAGGAATTAGGTCACTCCAGTTTCAGATAAAATCCATAAATATAAAAATAACTGGTTTGCACATGTCCAGCAAATACCACAAGAACGTCCCCTAATAAAATATTAATCTACTAGAAAAAAGTCTACGGCAACTCGGAAGGCGGTAGTCTGCTAGCGTTTGCGTCGAGAGAGATAGATAGTGAGAGCAAGGCAGCGTACAACATTGCCACATCGTACTTCACGCGCACGTGCAATACAAATAGCTCAGGAGAGAATTTAAATGATCAAAAGACAATAATGACCTTGGCCGTTGATTACTGTACGTATGACAACAAACAAACCCTCTTTCCTTTACTAACAATATTCTTTGCACGGTTCTCAATCCTACACCACATGCCTCTGCAGTCGTTTCTTGCGCAATGGCAACGTTGCAGCCAGCATCAAGATGGCCGGCTCCGTTCTGCTCGTCAACGTTTTAAAAATAATTATACATCTTAAACACTATTTTCCGCGCCTGCCTGTGCAATACTTGTCTTTTTACAGTCTCTTCTTCCATTTATTTATCTTACACACATAGTAAATGTCAGTTTTACTTATTCAATGTATTGAAACACTCACACGTGAACGAACTCGGGAAGTACTTGTTAAAGACTGATTCCGATTGGTTCTACTGTACAAGCTTGTGACGTCACATACCAGAAATGCTACGGCGAATACAGCAGCTGACAGCCTTCCGAAATGAAGTCTAGTCTAGGGGAATACAAGAAAGACCCCTAGAACGGCTATGAGACCAGAACAACCAATGGTCCTGATTCATGTGTAATGATAAGAATTACATATTGTAGAAGAACAACTTTAAGCTTTACTCGTCTATGCAACATTCAGAATGAACCAAAAGTAATGTCATTAATTTCAAGAGGTTATTCTCTGAGATATTTCAAACGAAAATATTTGATAGCCTACAATTTTCCTCGTTTTTGCTTCCTTTTCGAGATAAAAATTGTTTTATATGAAACATTTCATTGCAGGTTTCGGGAAAGCCATTGATTTAATTTCCAACATGCTCAGTCAATTTAAGGGAGCAATGTATTATGATAATAAATGATCGAGAAAACTTTAGTTTTGTCCTTTAAATGTACAGAAATTTGATTCGAAGGAATGTAACTTTTCGTTCTGAAAAGAAATTTTAAAATGCTACATTTGTTCGAATCTAATTTCTGCAGATCTTAAGGATAAAACTAAAATTCTTTCAATAATTTATCAACAGTAATCTCACTAGAGGTTTTGATTTATCTCGAAAAAATCAAAACTCGAGTGGGATTTAATTGACTATTACACGATTTGAAGAAAGTATATTAAGATTAGAAGTAACGAAGTACTCCAATACAATAAAATATTAATTGACTTACGAAAATACAACTGTCTTCAAATGTATTATTGTACCATCTCAACATCACAAATATTACGCTAGATGCATGCTAGATGGCAGTAGTGAGCAACGCCTTCTCTATCTATTATACACGATGGCAATGTTACTAGTCAAGTAGGCTTTGTTGATTCAGTTTCATTTTTATTAAAATGCAACATTCCACTTCAATTATCCGAATCCCAGTAATCAACGTCACTTGACAGATGATTTTCAATAAATCTTAATATTAAACAATCTCTGATACGTGACTATCCATAATATCATATACCAGAAGCTATAACATAACCTATAACATAATATGCACAAGTGTTAGAAAAGTTTTAATTAACGACGATGACATAAAAAATAAACATGAATAATTTTAAAAGGAATAATTATTGAATGTACAATTTTCAAATTTGAATGTGGTTGGTGGTTCAATTGATGTTATATTAGACGTGTGCGTAATAGAAGTGGAACTCGTTGATTTAGGGCTACATCGTGTATTCAACTTATTCAGGATTTCCGAATGGTGCTCTTCACTTACTTGTAAATCGGATTTCAGAAGATGCGTAGGTATGACCAGTGATTTTTATTAATTTTTGTTCTTGAATGCCAATGCGAGTCGTATTTGAAACTGCTGTGCATCGACTGGAGTGGTTTGTAATTTTATGTAATTATATATACATTTTTGACGTCCAGACCAGCGCAGTTTCAAATGTTGGCAAACAAAGAAACAAATGCTAGGGACGCGATAAAATTAAACAAATGCTAGGGACGCGATAAAATTGTGCGATAAGCAGCCATGATTGGTTGAAAGACGTCCTTTCGTACCGTTTTATTGGTCAAAAGTAGTATGACATAGTAAGAGTGTAATAGTCATCATAATACACTGCTCTCTTAAACTGGCTGAGCATTTTGAGAATTAAATCAATGCATTTCTCAAAATACGCTATGAAATGTTTCATATAAAACAATTTTTTTTTCTCGAAAAGGAAGAAAAAACGAGGAAAATGGTATTAAACTTTTTTGTTTGAAATATCTCAAAGAATAACCCCTTGAAATTAATGACATTACTTACGGTTCAACCTGTATATGCAGAAGGGCTGTATTTCAAGTACCAGCTCTTCCTGTCTTTGGTAAACAGACCCCCCGGCATGCGATGGGTAGGACGTGCCAGGACAAATCCGTGTGTAGTAGCTACTCCATAGGAATCGTCCATTCCAATTGTCATTTCCTGACACTCCCACAGTGCAACAACAATCGATTTTATGGCGTAATCGGCCGGGAATGAAACCGTCTTCTCTTCAGATATAGTGAATGATTCCAGTGGGAAACTAGTCTGGATGGAAATTGCAGGTAGGATAAAAATTACTTCCTCTCGGGAGGTAGATTACTTCCATGAATTGCAACGACTGATGTCCTCACCAACATCTCAGTCACGCAACTTCTGTAGGGTGCCAATACAGAAACTGATCAAGAACAATTTGAAATAAGAAAAACCATATCAATCCGCTCGCCGATAACAGCAGTAGTTTCAAAATAAGTTATATAACACCAAAAATCCCTGCCAGCGTGCAGTAATACCTCCTTACTCTAAGCATGTCGTGCTGGTATCTGATTCAGCTTCATACATTTATGGGATTTAAACATTCGTTATTCCTTGCATTAAAGCAACGTTTCTCAAACTTTTTTGAAGTGGGGACCACCTTTTAAATTCAGAACAGTTCCGCGGACCACCTTACTCTTGTTCCCTTTGAAAGCAAATTTATCATTTTTGTAGTATATTTTAATGCCAGTATACCTATATTTTAAAATAGAATTAATTAATTAAAATTAATTAATTTCAATTAATTTTATATTAGTATTAACTAATTAAGTTAATATTATAGATTTATTAATTAAGTTAATGTTAATAGAAGAAAATTTATTTTCGTTTTTTTAATAATTCAAGGCTGTTAGAGTTTGGATAATATTTAACTTATTAATTAACAAAATAAATAAATGTTGGTACTCTCATTAATAATTCTAAAGGTTTACTTTTTACATTTGCGTGTTTCGTCTCTAAGTGCCGTTTCAATTTTGCGGGTTTCATACACTCGTTTGAAAGCACTTCGTAACAATGCACCGAGGTTTTGGTTCACTCTCATTGCCACACCAAGTAAATCCAAGTTACAAATAACTCTTGTGATATTTACGAAAGTATTTTTTTCTTTTTTCTAGATAGGCTATTTCTTTAATGGCACTAGAATCACTGATATTAATATTTTCACACACAGCCTAAATGAAGCATATAATCACGTTCCTTTCCTTTCAAAGATCCGGATAGAAGCCAGTTTTCCATTATGTATAATAGGCACTATTTAACAGAGACATAAGACAACTACTAGCATGTACCACATAAGAAGGATTTCAAATAAATAACTGCTAAAAGGCAAGCGACGAATCAACAATGTACAGAATTGGTTTTAAGTTACTTGTGATGGCTAGAAAAAATATAATTAAAAAAGTATTTTAAAAAATGGCGAGAAACACCACGTTCATAGTGCTTTAAATCCCTCTTTTGTTGCTGAGAGTGGAGTGGGAATTTGGTAGACGAGTAGGGTAATAAATTTCATAAAATGTCAGTACTGCGAGAAAAAACGAGAGGAGATTGCCATGTGTCACTTCCAAACTCTGAGATTTTCAGCTATAGTGTGATACACAATTCGTTTGAATTTAATTTTTTCTTCTGTCTTTTTTGAAGGACCACAAGGGCAGACCTCGAGGACCACAGGTGGTTTCAATGACCTTCAAGCCAGCTAAAGCGTGAGATTCTGCTTTCTCCCTAGAGTTGGCGCTGACATCACACCAGCTAGCAGTCGACACAGCGGAAATATAACATAATTAATACATCTAGGTACATTATGTACTCAAATAAAATAAATTGGATCCATAAAATAATAAATCCGTCATTAACTGTAATGTCTAGACTCTAGAGTTCCTTTATAATGAGAGTTGAGATGTTGACCCCAACAACAATATTAAAAAAATGTAATGATTTGATAGCGCTGAAAATGGAAAAACAAATATTAAACGAATTCGATACTTAATTTTATAATGTATTATATTATTTTATAATATAATTTATTATATCTGAAATATAAAATATTATTATTACAACTAGTTTGTCACTGAAAAATAAGGAAAAGCTGTTAACTTGAATTTATTTGAAGCAAAGCGTTACTGGATTATGCAATAAGGTAGGCGATGTTTGGATCCTGTGTCTCAATTCTATTCTCAATTATTAACTTAGCGTATGCTCGATTACACTAACCTTTAGCGCTTGATAGTGGAACTAAACGCTGCGAACAGAGAAACAAAACACGGGAAAATTCGCTCAGTGTCCATTCTTTATAATCCCTATTCGCTGGTTAGACTTAGATTTAAGGCACTTCATATTCATATCATTGGGGCAGCGTAACTCCGCCTTCCAGGCGTCCCAACCTCAGAAGTCTGTTACAAATAAGACATTGCCAGGAAAGACCAGGAATGTTAAATGACAATCTGGAGGCAACGGGTAAAAAAATCGTTACATGGGGAGAGCGTCTCTGAAGAACTGTCCTCCAATACAAACCGAAAGGAAAACAGACGCCAGGAGAAAGGATGGACATGTCGAAACAGAATACGGGCCTAATTCTTGATATCTTGTTCAATATTCTTTCTGGTAACTGTTATGCATATTTCGTCCATTTCACATTCCGAAAGATCAAATTCTAAAGTCCACAAAATTTGGATTCCCCTCACACAACAAAATTAATTTAATTTACTTATATTGAGAAACAATTTATTGCCGTTAGCGGTAAAAAAAAAAAAAAAAAAAACAGAACATTCGTTAGCTTGTCGCAGTATGGACGTCTCTGATAAGGTATCGTACATAATGAAAGAACTTCTATTTGTGGAACCGGTTATCAACTGTACAAGAAATTTCAATGTATATATGTACGTGCATGTGTCCCCTATATAGGACTGTACAATATATTCTTGAGCAGAAAACAACTCATATTTTCAAATTTTATTTTGAGTAATAACCTCTAAATTAAGCTAAACTTACACTACCACACACGTGCATTCAAAACAAACTTGAGGTATTTTTACCCGTTCCGATACTTGAAGTTCACAGGAACTTAAGGCGACGTATAACTAGTTTCGCTGTCTTTCTAACTTTACCAGTTCGTGTGAAAACTCGGTTAATGGTCTAACAAATTTAATTTCTTACATTTCCAGGTTTCTTCTGCCCTCCTTTTGAAGAATGTAAGTTTCTTAACCGAAAGTAACGTGTCTGGATGTCATTTCACAGTTCTGGTAGGCCTAGTAAGTACATTCAACATATTTTCATGTTCGTGTTCATTAATTATCATTAATTATTTCTTTTAGTGTTCTGTTTACTAAAGATTATTTGGTCCTACAGAATGTATCTGTTATGGTAACAATTAATATTACAGGAGAAAAATTCGCTCCGGCGCCGGGGATCGAACCCGGGTCCTTGGTTCTAAGTTATGAAAAACAATAACATGACAAACGTCAATGCTTGATAACCTTAATGACATCAAAACACGCAAATGTTCTTTGTAACGATACTATAGTACTTCCGAGACAAAATATAAATGCCTTGCGCTGCATTCATCTTAGTTCCAACACGAAGAAAATATTTTCTAATTAAAAACACAGTAGACAATAGTGCTTTATGCAGTGTCAGGAATTTTTGAAATGATCTTACCAATAGCTGAAAAGTTAATTGGCTGCTTGGTTCCTTACACTGGTAGATGAAGACCTTTTCTATTTCCAACAGCAAAAACAATTCCATGGGCGAGAATGGCGGTAGGGTCAGTGGCGGCGCCAACATTTTCAATATGAAAGAGGAGAGGTAACCTATTTAGAGTATAACTTTTTAAATTGGTTATTTAACGACGCTATATCAACTACTAAGTTATTTAGCGTTGATGAGATTGGTGATAGCGAAATGAGGCCGAGGATTCGCCATACATTACCTGACATTCGCCTTACGGTTGGGGAAAACCTCGGAAAAACCAAACCAGTTAATCAGCCCAAGTGGGAATCGAACCCGCGCCCGAACGCAACGCTCTCCGGATTGGCAGGCAACCCTCTTTCGTGTTCAACTCTAACAACAATTTCTGTGGTATAGATTATTACTACACCTTTTCCAGATGTAGAATTCCAGAATGCATCGTTTGTACTAGTAGAGTCAGAAAGTATCGGAATTTCGGGTGGCAACGCCATGCTATATAGGCAACTTCTCTGCCTTGTCCGTGTGGTATGTGACCTACTTTCCAGGCGTATAGAATCAGTGCGAACGTGCAGTTTACCTTGGTTTCAGAAGCCTTCAAAGTACGCCCCCTGGGTAGTGACACACTTCTGTTTCTGCCAGCGTCCATACCACTTCTCCAAACATTCCTGCAACCCATCTTTGGTCACTTCCCGCAGAGAGCTTTTCGCATGAATGTTCACCTCTTCGACTGATGCAAACCGCCGTCCCTTGAGTAAGGATTTGACCTTTGGAAATAAGTAGAAATCTGCTGGAGCAAGATATGGAGAATATCATGGCTGTGAAAAGTCAGGTATTTTGTGTTGTTTGAGGAATTCGCTCAGCAAGAGCGATCGATGTGCTGGGGCATTGTCATGATGGAGAACCCAATTCTGCCCTTGCCACAAGTTGGGTCTTCTTCGTCGAACTGCATCACGAAGAGGCCGAAGAATTGCAACATACGCCTCCTTACTGACAGTTCGGTGCTCAGGAATAAACTCGAAATGTAGGAGACCCTGGATATCGAAGAGCGGTTCAAGCATTACTATCCCCTTGGTTCGGTCGGCACGGAATCTCTCTTGCCGTAGTGAGCCGGGAGAGTTCCACGTTGAAGACTGCCGCTTTGGCTACGGGTCGTAAAGGAAACACCATGTCTCGTCACCTGTGATCACTCTGTGTTCACACACACGTTGCATTTTAAAATTATTGTGGAGAATGGATTACACAGAACCATGCGAAATCCCTAACAAAGTAGTCACATCATCTATTGATTGTCTGCGGTCTGCACTGAGTCTGTACGCCTGGAGAGTAGATCACATACGACACGGACAAGGCAGAGAAGTTGCCTATAGAGCATGGCGTTGCCACCCGAAGTTCCGGTACTTTCTGACTCTATTAGTACATCAGAAAAATCAAATGTATTTCAGAAAACATCGTTTATATATCAGATAAGTCAAATGTATTTCAGAAAGCATCAAGTCAATTGAGTAAATTTATTTCAGAAAGCGTCAATTATATTTGAGTTCAGTCAACTGTATTTCAGAAAGGGTCAGTTGTATTTCAGAGAGCGTCAATTGTATTTCAAAAATCATCATTTGTATTTCAGATAATTGCATAATGAAATAAAATTTTAATACAGACACAGATTTCTTAACACACTGATGTTTACTGTAAAATTTGTCCAGCTGGCACTTCCAAATACCTTTCTAAGAATAACACTCCAACCGAAAAAAAACTTCAGACTTTATAAAATTACTGTATTGAAATACCTGATACTTTGTGATTCAATGAAGCACCACAGTGAAACATTTTTTATATTGAACAGATCTTGAGTCACTGGTGTGGCTCAGTCGGCTGAGGTGCTTGCCTCCCGGTTTGAATTGCGCTCGGGCGTGAGTTCGATTCATGCTTGGGATGATTACCTGGTTGGGTTTTTTCTGAGGTCTTCCTCAACCGTAAGGTGAATGTCAGGTAATAGCCTATATGGCGAATCCTCGGCCTCATCTCGCAAATCCCACCTCACTATCATCAATCCCATCGACGCTAAATAACGTAGTAGCAAATTGTGGGTTTATACTTCTGAAATGCAATTTACTTTTATTCTGAAATACAAAAGATGTTTTCTGAAATTCAATGTAAGTTACATACTATTTCTGAAATACAAATGACGCTTTCTGAAATTAAATTGATTAATCTGAAATACAAATATAAAATTGAATTGGAAATATTCTGAAAAGTGTTTTACTCGTAACTGCACAACAAAGAAGGTACTACTTAACAAGCATGGTTATAACTCTATCACTTAATACTGATCGGATCACAACAGAGATCTTCTTATAATGGTTATGATTTTCACTGATCTGATCACAAAGCCATACAAATTCGGAGTGGTTTAAAACCACTCATTTACATATCTGAAACCTCGCTTAGTTTCATTACCGAGCAATAGCCATTAGCTATTAGTAAAGAAAAACCACCATCATGACTATTAGGTAGATAAAGCTGCTAACATGCCAGCACTATGACATGCTGATTATATGTAAATTGCTAAACAATATGCAGCAAACCTTAAGCTAACTCAACATGCATACATATTAGTAATTACATAAAGACAACAAAATTTACAGAAAAATAAATATTACAAAGAAACACCATAACGAGCATTTCCATAAATTATTTTTTTGCGCTACCACCAACGATAAAGCAGCAGTAATAAAGAACACTGCTCACGAAATGTACTGCGCAATAAAAAAAATATTACCCTTGTAATGGATCTAACTAGAACAAAATAAATATGATAAACCCATGACGTGACAGCTCATGAGGGGGCCCATAGCCGACCAGCTCACTTACTGGCCTCCCGTCCACTTGCCTCGACAGGGAACGATCATCCAGCCAGTGGGATGTACGTTTGGTCAGCACGATAATCTAGCGTACGAAACCGAATTTCGCTACTCCCTGTAGCTCCCCAAAGTCATCATAATGCTGGGAGGGCACAGGTCCCATACACTGGCCGAAATTTTTTAGAAAATGTTCTCCCTCATGATAATTCCATGATGCTTTAAAGTCTAGACAGGCGTTCTCAATCTGGTATTTGGATGCGAGTAAGAAAGTGCTCGCGAGCACGAACGCTACTGAGGTACTTTTTTTAATTCAAACTTTGATGTACTAGTCGGAATAAATAGTGTTCCTGTCCATTCATTAAAATATCTTACAGACCTGAGAAGCCTTCTCGAATTTCTCTCTCAATTCAATGTGGATTTAATAAAAAAAATCAACATCATTCAAGAAAATAATACGGCTGCTCATACGGAACTTCAGCTGATAGAGCTCCAGTCTTCCTCGGCGCTAGGCCCAGTTTCACCAAGCTTCGTTAAAATAACGCTAACAGCATGTTAACTAACGTGTTGTTAAAAATTAAACATCCTGTTAGTGTAATAGTGTTTCACCAACCATTTGAGGTATTTTGGTTCGTTAACAGAGTAATGCAACAGGAATCAAAGAACCAGTGATTGTATGAAAGTTTACTGAATGTGCCTTTAATTGGTGTAGACATTTGGGGGGGGGGGGGAAATTCTACTTTTTTACATTATGGAAGTATTGGAGACTAACATATTATAACGGAAATCGAGAAAAAGAATCGTGTTAGGAGCAGTAATTTTACCTCATATGAGAAATATAATTATTTTAGTAGATCTAGCAATTAATTATAAGAATGTAATTGAAGTCAAACGTAATGATGCAACTTTCATTAGGAAAAAGGAAGAAGCATGGGTCTCTTTAACCCAACATTTTCAATCGTCATTTGGATGTGAAAACGCAAACTATTAAATAAATCAGTGTTGTGTAAATATTAAGAGAAATGCTAAGACGAGTCATGCACAAGATATAGTGGAACGTTTTAAAACTGACGGTGGTACTTTCACTCTCAAAGTTGATATTTGTGCGAAGATTGTTTCAATTATCCAGGATCAAATAGAACCAACAGAAAATAAAGATAAAATTGTGATGCTGAATACTAGCGTTAACATTATTTTCATATCTTATATACCTAACATATCTTCACACGTCATTAGTCATAATTACATGTGAACTGTTAAATCATAGTTTTGAAAATCTGCAATAAATTGTATCTATGTATTAATACGGAATAATAATCACATAAATGCTTACGTTAATAAGAACACATCTTCTCTTTACTGCGGATGCAGTGCTAATATTAATATCAGTCATTTTAGTATTCATGAACATATCTATTCTGAATAATTAAAAATGCTGAAGTAGTGATTGCAGCTAATTGTTTTCACTACAAATATATCTCGATATAATAATGCGGCTTTGTAACATATGTTCCCTGGCAGCCATGATTCACGCTGTAACAGGATGTTAAGGATTTAACTGCGGGAATAAGCTATATTAATTTAACAGTGGCTTTAACATGAAGTTAGCAGTAACAACTGTTGATGAAACATCTCTTCCGTTAAGTTTACTGTTAAACTGCCTTAACGACATGTTAAATACGGTATTTAACAAAGGTTGGTGAAACTGGACAAATTCATAGCCTTTGGGAATGCAGAAGATACAAAATGACTCCAAATACTGCACAGAATTTCTCTCAAATGTCTGGCTATGTTCGAGACAAACTACATTGGCCTATGTGAAAAAACTTTCTCACTTATGAAATACCTCATCAAGAACAGAGCACGATCACGATTAACTAATTCACATCTGCAGGGCTGTTTACTGTAGCTACAAGCGACTTCTCCTTGAACATCACTGAAATTCTGAGTAACATTCGAAAGTTCAAGGATATCATTACCCTGATGAGTGTTTTGAAAATCTATCCATTTACTTCATTTATTTATTAATATACGCCTATTAAAGCTATTCGATTTCATAGTACTCGCTCACTTAGTATTGTAGAAGTTGAGAACCCCCGGTTTAGACCATACAACTATGACACGGGACACTAGAATTGCATGCAACGCACAAACAGGCAGCTATGAGAATTAAATAGCTTTTAACTCTGCACATGAACAAAATCAATCTGGCAACAAGCCCAAACGTTTCATCCACAACTATTAGCACTGTCAACAAGCTGCTTCGCTTTTAACACTAAAACAGCAGCTTCACAATCAAGTGCATGTGTACCTCATTATCAAAATCACCACAATAGGCCTAATTCGGATTTTACAGCTGTCTACTTTCCTTCTTTTAATCGCTTTTTCGAGTTCCCCACGCCATCTTGTCAACATAGACTCATCAATCTCATCCCGAAATGATCTCCTTGGTCGTCCTTTTTTCCTTATCTCATGGAACTCCACTCAGTGACTATTTAACCGTTGGTTTCAGTCTGCTCTTCTGACGCAGTCATACCAAAATACCGGTAATGCCTTTTTTACAAGAAAATTAGGTCTACTCACGATCCTCACCTTTCACCCTACCAATGAATGTAAACAAAGTTTTCATTCATAATCCCCTCATTATATATGGTAGATTTTAGCAACTTAAAAATTAAAAACTAGCATTCTAGAAATTAAATTTAGCATTTTGTAGCACTTTTTATACGATGGAAGTTAGCATTTTGTAGCATTTTGTGATGGAACATTTTTCTGGAAATTTGGTGGTAGAAATTCAATACCATCAATGCGGCACAGGTGCATTTTCTACATTTACCAGATAAAACTCTTGAAAATAATAAACAAGAAAATAAATAGCCTATATAAAATTACTGTACAGTGAAATTGTGAACAATACCGTGAGGAACGTGCCAAACGCAGAAAGGTCGATATGCATGTAAAATAGATAGGCCTATTCAAGACAACAAATAATTTTATTTCATTTAAAGAAATTCATCGAAAGTTTAACATGGAACAAATTTTAACATCACTATCCAATCTGTGTCGCCTGTCTGAACATGGAAAGGTAACCGAACTATTTGAAACAATGTCAGACGAACAGTCAAGTTACCTGTCATTCGTAAGAAGAAGAAGAATAATCTGTGTGTGGCTGAAGATGATTTTTTTTTACAAAAAGACAAAAATATCTAATAAAATGTAATTTCGCTCTTATTTCGCATTTTGTACTACTCAATTTCGTATTGTATCGCTAATTTTAACTAAAATATGCTTCACATGTTTTACAAGTAATTATTTACATTAGGGATACCATACTTGTCCCTTATTTATGGCCCTAATTGAACAAATAGTGAACGACATAATAAATAACTGTGTAGAAGGACGTTGTGAAGGATCAGAGAAAGTAAATAGAAACGGTTCTGTTTTGAACTGAGAAAAATATTATACACAGCCAAAAAATAAGTCGAGAAAGTGTGGTCAACTGAAAGATTTCAGGTCGAACATAATCTAAACTAACTTAACCTAACTTCCGGAGAGTGAGAGGTAGTCTGTCTAAAGCAGGTGTTCTCAACCTGATACTCTTTTAATGACATTTAGTGTTCTCGTCATGCAAGTAAAAATGTGCTCACAAGCACGGACGCTCCTGAGGTCCTTTTTCAATTCAAATGTTGTTGTATGACTCGAAACAAATAGTGTTCCCATCCGTCCATTATGTCTTAGAGAACTGACAGGCCTTTCTGTGTTTCATTTCAATTCAGTGTGGACTTAATCAGAAAAATCAACGTTAACAGAAAAACCACAATAATTCCAAGTCACACAGAGTTTGTGTGCACTCGATGTGGGTCTCTGGCGTCTTGTCAGCCCACTGTATTATATGATTATAGCTCAACTGATGAATAATCGTTTGCGTTTGTAAATTTAATAATCTGATTGGCTATGTATTGTATATTTTTAGTAGAGCCATCGATGTAGCTCAGTCGGCAGACTCGCTGGCCTGCTGATCCAGAGCTGTGATCGGGCTTGAGTTGGATTCTCCGTTTGGTCTCATTGAATGGTTTCTTACGAGGTTTTCCCCAGCCGTGGGACTGAAGCCGGATGGTCTATGGCGAGTCCTTGGCCTCACTTCATTTCACCCCCTTTGGTCTGATTACCTGGTTGGGTTTTTTCCGAGGTTTTCCCCAACCATAAGGCAAATGCCACGTAATCTTTTGGCCTCACCTCATCTCACTACATCTCGCCAAAATATTGTAAAAAATTGTAAAAAAAAATGTAGAAAATTACAAAATTGTAAAACTGTAAAAACTGTAAAATAGCCTAACTTATTGTACAATTCTGACTTGTTCCACATCTTAAAGCTTCAATGCTCATGTGAGATCTATGAATTATAATAAATGAAATGAAAAAACTCGAGTTGCGTGGATATAAAGGAAAAAATTGAGACTGTGTCGGATGGGGTTCCTGGGTAGCTCAGTTGATAAAGAGCTGGTACGTTCAACCAGAGGTCCCGGGATCGATACGCGGCCCCGGAACAATTTTTCCCTTGAAATTATTCAAGTCTGCTTCACAGGGAGCTTTACTTGAAAAACTAGACTTGCATTATTATTACTATTATTATTAAGTTGTTATTATTATTATTATTATTATTATTATTATTATTATTATTATTATTATTATTATTATTATTATTTAGTAAACTGTTCGAAGACAGGTCTGACTCTCACAAGTGATACCAAGAAGACATCACTCATGAGGTAACTAGGCCAGGAGATAATGGGGTAGGGTGGCCAGTTCCTTTCCCCCTTTATTGCATACATCGCTGACTAGCTACATATTACACTAGTCAGACATTAGATGCATATAAACAACTATTGTTCCTCTGACACATATGTCAAGTGTGATGTTTTTATTATTTTTATTATTTTTATTATTATTTTTATTATTATTATTATTATTATTATTATTATTATTATTACTTCTGAACGTATATATAATTTGAAGTGTCAAATGTCACTCACTGGTAACAAATACATGCTTAAGAAAGAATTTTAACACATCACACAAAGTATTATTATTAAATGCCATATGCTACGTAGATTCATCGAAAAGCGAAGTCCTAACATGTATGACAACAATAAACGTCATGGGTACAAATACAGTGATGGGAATGACTTTCAGAATTCGGTCGGGGTTTGATACTACGCCATATACCAGTGTGATGCACGATATTTGGAAGGAAGCCATCTTGGCTCAATTGAAAGTGTGAGCCTGGTGTTTTCTTAGGTGACGGAACTCACCAGTATTTCGAAGTTGGCAACACTTCAAAACATGACCACGAAGTTAGCAATAATAGGAGAAGTTTAGGCCTATTCATTAAAACATATAGTAATTTTACAAATATGAGCACATGTATGCTGTGCTCCTATAGAAGTATATTTGATTCCATATGACCACAGAGCCTTATAACCCTAACGTGTCAAATGTTCTAAGTTTCTGTAATCACGTGTTAGCTTTTCGTCTTTCAAAAATGGTAATAACTTAGATACTATTTTATGATTTTTCAGAAACGAAAATTACTGAAAAAATGACGGAAAACAATACCTAGTTTAAATTTCTAAAACCTCATGAAATAATACCTACGAACTCCAAATTTAAAAAATGGCAAAAAACGGACAATTTCTAAGAAAAATTACAAAAAAGCTTAATTTTCACAACGTGTACAGGTATCTATCAGTAGGTAAGCATATATTATGTTAGGCATAGCAAGAGCCTGAACAAACAAAACCTAACCTGTCATTGATCCTCGACCTTACGAAAACTAGCTATTTACTGCATCTCCCTATCTACCAAAAAATGCATATAATTACCAAAAGTCTGAAGAAATCAAACCTAAATTGTCACTGATTCTCAATCTTACGAAAAGTTTTTTATTCTATAGTAAGCTTAGTTTCAGAATTTGCACAGACACACATACATCTGAATTAAGCCAAGTCTTCACTTCTAAATTCGAAATCCCGTTCGATTCGAATACAGATCATAAGTGAGGAAGAAATGGAAGCTTCAAGACACCGATAGACTTAGTTTTAAAACCATTACGGTTATACTGTTACAGCGTGATTTTCTAATTAGAGAGACGCGTATCCATTACGGGTTTATCATAACCAAGTAACGTCCACTTTGAAAGTGCCTTACACCCCGTATTTCACCTGTAACAACGTAACCTATTTCGGTATAAACTCTAGACACTCAATCCTGTAGGCCTGCACATTTTAAAACTAGAATGGGCCATAAAATGAATACCGTAAATAGCTTTTCCCATTATCGATTATGAGCATCTACATTTACAGATAACACAAGGCATGACTTTCAATGAAGCTGTTTACCCATATCAACTACTCCTTGCAAGAGATTATGCAATAGGTCTATATGATGTAGGCCTAACTAAGGTACGCTAAATTAAGTATGGGGCTATCAGAAAAATCTAACCGCTACCAATAACCACTTAAAAAATTATAAATGCATATTTGGATCAACACAGTGGATTTTTTCATAAATTAACAACTTATCAATTAAAAAAAGTGTAGGCTTACTGTACCTCCAAAACTGAAACTGAGTGTTTAGGCTGTATGGTCATCGCCATTAATTCTCATTTTAAAATAAAGTTCCGCAAAATACGGTCTGAAAGGCACTCACCTACTCGACCCTGCTGCTGTGGCTGTAGAACTCTCTTCTCTGTTGAGGTCGTAGTAACTGGAACTGGATTTACACTAGCTTGAGGTTTGGATTCTGGAGGTTTTCCTGTTATCACTGATGCAGCATTCTTATTTACTGTCCAAGGATTAATCTTTGGCAAAGGAGCTTCCACATACTTCTTCTTCTCAGGAACTTTATCCGCAACATTACCACTTTCATCATCATTGACAGCACAACTTTTACTATCAGTTTCTGACCTGTCGGCACAAGATCCATTTATCGATCTATTGCTCACTTTATTAGCATTTGTGTCCATCTTTTCTGGCAATCTCCGAGAATTCCTACCTTGTGGAATAATTTGGGGAAAATCCTCGTTTCCATTTGCACTGTTATTAGCAGAGTTACTCAAAGTTTGTTGCTTCACACTTTTTTGTAAAGTTGACTTATTTCTTGTAGGAGCTTCTTTAGCACTATGTTCTTTCGGTGTCGTATGTGACACAGCATTTATATTTTCCTTGTTACTATCCATACTTTTAAAATTAAGTACTGCATTGGCATACGACGCTCCGACCGTCTCTCTGTTCTGAGAGCCATCACTCGACTGAGCGACTTGAGCCGCCATTTTGCTGAATATAACACACAAGCGCAGTTTCACCACGAGGCGAGACGCAATTTCTGTTGCTGTACTGACACATCAAACTAGAAGACAATCTAAATAAGAATTTCTTCTTCTCTAGTAGAGTTAACGAGTCTATAACATTAATATACGTTAAATGTAGAATGATACGTCAGCAAAATAAAAATATTGCAAACAATATGTTAACCTATGGCTACGTTGTTGTCCGTGTTAGAAGCATGGCATGCTGGAAAAACACGCTGACTGTGCATCAACAACGCCATTCATTGATCAATATAATTATCTTGTCCTAATTAAGAACGAAATGGCTTTCGAACTACAGTATGTTATTATCACTCACTTAAAACAGCGATGATAATCAGACGACAATGGCTCCAGATTATCCACACACATTAAATCAACACATGTAGTACTAAATTCCACTTGTCCACACAGTTCCTACTAATCAAGTCTCGGTTTCTTTCAGTTTCAGCAACAATTTTTCTACACGGAATAACTATCCGCAATCACCGATAATGAATCTCACTCTATTCCAAATATATTTTACAAAGCATGTTTTTATCCATACACATCGCTCTACACACACACATGTTGACTGACGCTTAATCGCAAACAAATTCAGAGATGTCGCCAGTGTCCACGTACTGCACGTGGACGTCGCAGAAGATTGAAATGTAGAATCTTCTGCGCAACATCAAAGAATGAAATAATTATGCTTAATTAGAATTATGCAACTGTTCAATAAATTAATGTCTTCATTGATAGATATGTATAATTCTAGTGAAAGTAAACTATTTGTTCTCCACCTCCATCAATTCATTGTATACTCTTTTCTAATGAGAACTGAAAGATTTCTCGGTACAATCGATATTGTAGGGTACTGTATTTACCGTAATGAAAAATATGTTATCCGGTTTGACAAGGAAAGCGTATTAAGCATTGAAAAATAAAACTGCTTTGCATGTTGACATGAATTTTCTAGATACTGAAAATAGCGTTTTTTTAATTTAAGGCCTACGCGAGAAATAATCTCAAAACATTCCATATACGTACAACAAATTATAAGAATAAACAAGATTATCTAAATACTTTTTTTTAACCGTCCCATTAACAAGTGTCTGTAGTCATGATATACAATAATAATTTCTAGAAAACTAATGAAATAAAGAAAAAATATATAATGTTCATTTAAATATCTATGTAGGTAGTTTTCATCATTTTAAGCTCATTGTTAAATGTCTAACCTCTCTTAAAAGCACACAAGACGTAAGAATTTTCAAAATACTATACTACTTTATGATGATGCAAAGTCAGCTAGCCTATACAAAAAAAATATGGCACAAAGTAAACTCGGGTGACAGTAGGTACGCTGGGTCGGCTCCAGAACCATTCTGGATTTATGTATTTCAATGTTTTTTTTTTTTTTTTACTAATTTCAGCACCGCAGCATTAGGCTTACCGTATCTAGACCCACAACTCTACTGCACACACGCACACACTGCAGGATTTCCCTGTTTACTGGGTCAGAGACCCGGAGCCACTGCGAGACACACACACACACACACACACACACTTGGACAATGGACAGACAACCAGTCCCAGTGAAGAGGTCTGAATTAAAAAACCCCGACTTTACGACCGGGAATCAAACCCAGGCCACCTTGATCAGGAGTCCAGCACGCTACCTCAAGACCAAGGAGGCAGACATGTCTTAATCTATACTAATAATAAATCTGTAGCCAAAATTTTTCTGGTAATTTTCGATTTTCCAAAAATAATTAGTGTTAACATGTATAATTAACCATCCTGAAACCGAAAATCGCTTTTTTGACATTTTTGTTTGTATGTCTGTCTGTCTGTTACCTTTTCACGCGATAATGGCTGAACTGATTTATATGAAAATTGGAATATAAATTAAGTTCGTTGTAACTTATAATTTAGGCTATATGGCATTGAAAATACCTTATTTGAAAGGGGGTTTATAAGGGGACTTGAATTAAATAAATCGAAATATCTCGCTTATTATTAATTTTTGTGAAAAATGTTACATAACAAAAGTTTTTTTAAAATTATTTCCAGTAAGTTTTATTCTATACAAAATGTTGATAGGACTGATATTTCATGAGATAAATGAGTTTTAAAATTTATATAACAACGCCATCTAAGGTGCTGTAATGAAATAAAAAAAACAAATGACTTCATCTATAAGGGGCCTTGGACATAAACAAATGAAAGCTATTAAACATAGCCTACAGAAAATGTTTCTGTGTTTGTATGAAGTAATATCGATTAAGGGATATACAAGACTTTTAAAATAACAAAACAATACATTTTCACTGCCGCTTCAGATTATAGCGTTGTTGTTCCTGCAATAACTCCGATGTGCAAAATATAAAAAATAGAAAGAAAAAACACATTTATTCATTCCATGGCAATGGTACATAGGAGATCATGAATTCTTACATTTTCGAAAGAAAGAAATGTAATTACATATCACTATTTAAGTTATTTGAAGGGTTCAGAACCATAGTGGGCCAAGTGCCATTTACTGAAGACATACAAAACAAGGGTTAAAATTAAGTTATTATCATAATTCAATGGAAACATATAGCAAGTAATACAAAGTATACACAATAAATCTAAATGATATCAATCTTCCTTAAACTATGGTTGCATGTAATAACAATTAAGAAACCTGTTAAAGGAATTGTCATTGCACCAAATCAGTGCTCTCTGGAACAAAATGATCGCACTTTAATTATTTAAATACAATTTAAATTAAGTAACATATTAAACGATTTATCCTTCTAACAAACACGAATGTTCCCTGGATCAAACGTCCTATTTTAATTATGTAATTACTTTATATTTATTTCTAACGGGTGCAGCAGAGCGCACGGGTACTGCTAGTTTAATAATATAATTCATTAGGTTAAGTTTAGATTTAAGACCTCTCCTGGCACCACATTATCATAATTATCCTATCACATCATCGGGGTAATGTAACTCCGCCTTCCAGGCGCCCCAACCTCAGAAGTGGGTTACAACTAAGCCACGGCCAGGAGAGAAGACCAGAAATGTCGAAAGACAACCTGGTGACATTGGATAAAAAAAAATATATATATAATTCAACAAATCAGTGAATATTATAACATGAAAAAACAGAGAGGGAGAAAGAGGTGATAATAAAGCGCAAGATATTGTGAAATGAAGAAATGCACATATTGACAATAATGTGTATTTAACACTCAAATAAAATATATTACAAAATATAACACTACTGTACTTAGCTCTTTGAAAAATCATACATGTTTTTGTAAAGAATCAAAAACACTGTGATACATAATTATTATTATCATCCAGTCTTTTATACAATTTTATCAATTTCATAATTTATGACTTCATCTATTGTTTTGATTCATTTAGGTCCATTTCACCATTACTGATGAAGCAAAATATTTAACTGCAGACTAAAGATACAAAACGAACATATTCATAAATAAATGTATGTTTATACTGTGACACTTCCCCTTCTGAGTAACAATTACAACATTAAATTGTTCTTGATCAAAGGATCAATGTTTAGTGTTGTGGTATTAACAAACTTTTACATACTGGATTTATATGGAATTACAAGCAAACAATGTTTTATTGTCCTATCCTTAGAAGTCAAACACAGAGAATTACATCAGATAATATTTAGTCTATACAAAACTAGAAAGATATAGACAGTTCATCAGCTTTAAGGTATCACTATAGTAACTGCTCAAACCAGCCAACCAAAGTTCACGGTGACAGGTCGGCATTGTCAGTTTTACAGCGAGCATGTGGTAGCCAGGCTGTTTCATTCAGAAGAATTTAATCTTCAATGCTGTGTTACAGAAAGTATTGGTGTTCTGTCGTGTCTATTGTTTTTGTAGTTATTCCAGTGGCATATGTATTTATATTACCAACTATGTTTAAAAATATGACAATTTCAGTACGAGATGCGAAATATTCCATGGCAGTGTTTCTTCTCTGCACACTATCGTAAAGAATTTAGGTTTAGAAAATAAAAAAAAAATTAGTAACCGCAAGGAGTTAATGGAGAGAACTAACACAATCTTTGTTGTTTTTCATCATTCTTCATGATTCTGTACAACAAAGTTTTACTTAATTATACCTCGGAAAGTCTGCATTGCCTGCATGAACTTTTAAAGTCACAGTCCATATTTCGAGTAATGTAACTTCATTTAGAGGTACGTTTGTGAAGGGATTAATGTATTATCCACCTTGTAGGATCATCAGAAATAGGAACACTATCATATTTCGCCCTATTTAGGTCATCGGGATAAAATGAAATGTGCTTAATTGATTCCGCGTCATTATTACTGATAATGATAACTGAAATATCTAGCTCAGATAAACCACACACCCCACTATTTTCTGTACTGTTCACCACATTATGACACTCTGATTTATGTAGGCTTGACACTTCTCCACGAAACATTATTAGCTAATGTAAGGTGGTCCATGGAGCTAACAATTCTATCTTTCCTTTATAACTTCAAATTTATAGCATAAAATCTTTATTATGGTTTATACTACATATCGTTTACACACTATACTATATTCACATTCACGCCTTCTTTTATTGATTTTATAATAACTCTAATAGTAATCTAATAATAATATTAATAATAATATTAATATAATACTAATATAGTTATAATTATAATATTAATATAGTTATAAAGGTAAAGGTATCCCCTTTACATGCCATGAAAGCACATGGGGGAGGGGGGGGCATAGAGGTAGAGCCACATGCTTTCATACCTTCGCCCTTTTACCTCCGGGAAGTTTGGTAACGAGAAAATCCCATCAACACCCGGGATCGAACCCTGGACCTTCCAGTCTGTAGTTAGCTGCTCTATCAACTGAGCTACATGGTCACCATAAACTATTATTATTATTATTATTATTATTATTTTCGTCTACTCAAAGTGTATGACAAAATTTATGAGTCCGTGTCAGCTGCTCAGTTCTGACACGGCAGGCAGGCAGGCGTGGTGCAATCAACCGCATCTCACTACCGCACAACTTCACAATGTTGCTCCTTTACCATGTGTGAGGCAGAGAACTGTCAATATCTTACTAGTTTTGTATAGACTATATACAACAAACAAAAAGTCTGAAGCGAATTAAAGCAATTGCTACAACATTTTAATGGGGAATGGGGGGAGGTGGAGGGGGGAGGAATACAGTGTTTCCAAATTATTTGTCATTATCAAAAATAGCAAATATATTCCGATTACCATATCTGTGATTCACATCTGAAGAAAGTGTATCTTCAACTCTAGACCACTATTTCTTCAGCTGTTATCTGATGCTCTTTTAGTAAATGTCTTAGTTTCATACATATTTTTTCAATTCGACATTTCTTTCACAAAATTTTCTACTGTATGCTCATATTTGGATAGACTACACTCCAATATTAAAATAAGTGTTAATAAATCATTTGGACTCTCATTTCAAACAAGAAATTTTATATTATTTTAAGCTTAAAGTAAAATCGATTTTACAACCAAGAATGTACTAATATATTACATTACGTTTATTTAAAGGGTCTGCTACAAATAATAATTACACATATAAAAAAAATTCAACATTTCTGCGCATGTCATTAGCCAATAAAAATATCAATCTCGTAATTTTCAGTAAGAACCACAAGCACTGCTTCGTAAACAAATCCATTATCTCTTAAATGCAAATGTGGAATATGTTTAAATACTTCAATTTTAGTCTTTAATCTTTTTTAAAGCAAGTGCTACTTTCATTTTGTGTTCTCTATTTCGGTCTTCTATTAGTTTTAATAATTGTCATCACAATTCACTATAACAATTCCTTTTATACTTTGATTTCACCTGTCAACAAGCTTTACAATTTACACAACTTTTTACACACAGCAAATTTGATTACATTTTCTATCCTAGTGTGTTGTCCAGTTTTGGAAATATTGCAATACATAAAATACCACACATATGAAAAATAATTTAAAATTAAATTCGCGCAGTATTCTCACATATTTTACTATCTGACATTGTAACATGGAACCTAAATAAATCTGACAAGATATTAACCCCTTAAATGTATTTTGCTTTCATCTGCCTGCATTTTTTCAGCATAGAAACAAGCAGGACAAAAAGTAATGAATAATCAATAAGAAATAAATCGCCTAAAACAATTAAGAGGTTAAACAGTAATTTGTATAACTTATCTTGGAGTTTAGTTCATTATAATAAGTAGAATTTTTATGCACTCTTTGTCACTAGCAGTTTCCTAATTTCATTCTGAACATTTTTTTAAAAGTCAGAGAAATTTTCGTATCAAGGGATACTAGAAAATCACCGAATTAAATATACAATAGTCAACATTCAAAGTGGAGTATGGTAGTTTACAAAAGAAATTATTCACTACTGTCCAAGGAAATACACCTTAAAAGTCTCTTGTTATAGAGGAGATGGAGGTCTAAAATTTTACAAAAGTAAAAAAGATCGCAGAGGGCTAAGAAGATTTATAAAGTAATGCCACAAAAATGAGAGGCTCTGATTAAGTTTTATCTAGCAACTATGCATAATATACGACTCTGGTTGACAGCCAGAGAAGGATATTAATTTATTCATGTCATAATCACAAAACATTGAATAAGACTGTTGCATGGATAGGCACCGATTAATTACCTTATTTCGAAAAACATTCACTATATGTTGAAGCTAAATAACCACACATAATACCAAACTGAAGGTAACGTTATTAGCTAGAATCCTTTGTTTCAAATAAATAATATCTAACTTTCTATCAATTCTTTTACATTACTAAATAGAGATAAAGTTTAATGTATTGTAAGAATTATAAAAATTAGATTTCACATTGATGCTGGATGTGATTTTATTCATCCAATTGCTGAACTTGAGGTAACAAAATAAATTATGAAACAATGAGAGCAGTTTTCAATTTGAAGATGGGTGTATGTACACGGAGGTCACAAAGTGGAAGTACCCCCCTTCCATGTCACAGTCTAGTATATAGTCACGAAGCTCAATACGTAGTAAATATGCATCCATAGACAGTTGCTAACTACTAGGATCGCTACTATCGCCTCATTACAGACAATGTGAAATAGTACCGGCACAGTCTATTGTTCCTAGTAACCTCATAACTCAAGCTTCGTGACTGTATATATTAGACTGTGCCCATGTATTCTTATTTCACCTTGTGAATCTTGAATGTAAAACAAATAAGTGCATGTGCCCACAGAGTTTTGAAACTTGTCTCACTCTGATTGTTGGACAAGTTTTACAGGCCTAAAATCTCAGTGGGAGGATCACACCATGTGCCATGATAGTGTGGAAAAGAATATTTAATGGTAGCTTTAAGTCATATAGACCCTGGTAAAAAGCCATTGACTTGTACAGGGGGGGGGGGGGAAGAAAAGAGAGAGAGAGATTGGGCAAAGGAGCATGTAGAGTGAACAACTAAATAGTGGACAGCAGTAATATTTTCAGACGACTCCAAATTCAACCTACATGAACCAAATGGCAAACAGTATGTCTGTCATAGAAATAATGAAACCTATAATAGCATCACTGTTATTTCCAGTGTAACTCCTCTTTGCTTAGGAAGTGAAAGCTCTATATAGTGTAGGTAGTATCATTCGCCATTTTTGTTCTTTCGTTTCTGAGCTATCAGACGAGGAATCTATTTGCTGCACCATTAAACATTATCATGTCGTAGCTCCAATGATAATAAATCAAACGCACTGTAATTGAGCAAGTAACTGAACGGCAAATAAAGTCCTCGTGTGCTTTCTGCAAATGCCAACAAAAGAGCCAAAATGGCGGGCGATTATATTAAGTATTTTTTTAATTGGGTTATTTTACGACGCTTTATCAACATCTAGGTTATTTAGCGTCTGAATGAAATGGTGATAATGCCGGTGAAATAAGTCCGGGGTCCAGCACCGAAAGTTACCCAGCATTTGCTTGTATTGGGTTGAGGGAAAACCCTGGAAAAAATCTCAACCAGGTAACTTGCCCCGACCAGGATTCGAACCCGGGCCACCTGGTTTCGCCGCCAGACGCGCTGACCGTTACTCCACAGGTGTGGACATTAAGTATTTATCGAGCCTTAGGAAGTACATAACGTCATCAGCAGCGAATGACAGGACGCACACGTTTAAATGTGGCCGACCTACAACGTGATTAGCTGCCAGAAATAAGAGCGATGGGACTATATCTTTCTGACTGTATTCAGCAAACAGCGAAATTTCCAGCAAATTACATGGTGTGAGACAAGCAAAGGGCTTGAGAGACTGGAGTTTGTAAGTGCTGTAGTGGATGCTGAGTGATATATTAAAATGTTAAAGGAATCTCTAAAAACAGTCATCAGGAACAATTTTTGCCAAAGATAATGCTGCATTTTCAAGCAAGACTTGGCACCATGGCACACAGTCAAACGTGTAAGTAAAGCACTATATTTTATATTATGCAGCCACTGGTGTAGCTCAGTTGGCAGGAGTGTTTCCTACTGATCTAGAGCTGTGCTTAGGCATGGGTTCGATTTATCCTTGGGCTGATTATGTGATTGGGTTTCTTCCGAGGTTTTCCCCAAACGTAAGATGTGAGGTAATCTATGCCAAAACCTCGATCTCATCTCACTATCGTCAATTCCATCGATGATAAATAACCTAGTGCCATTAAATAACAAATAATAATAATAATCTGTACTGATCCACTTTATAGTTTTAATAGAATAAAGTCATTAAGTTACTTTTATTTTTGAAGATGAAAGAATTTCGTCAGAAATGCACATTACAGTCCAGATCTTAAACCAATTAAGAATTCTTGGTATGTCACTGAAATCAAAATTGTACAGAAATAGCCAATTTAAAAGAAGAAACTACAATTCGTATTAAAATGTGGTACAATGAACTTGGCATAGATTATACTCGTATTTAAAATGCCACACACTTTTATGCCTATCAACAACAGGTGCAAAACAGTTATTAAGACTCGTGGGGGGCTCACAAAATACTGAAAAGTATCAAAATTACAATTTATGTAATTGAATCTAGAAGTCTACTTATTTTTTTTTTATGTACAAACCTCAAGCTATGGCATTTCTTGAAAAAAGCAAGTGGATATATAGCAATAGGAATGCTTATTATTGGAAGTTGAAGACCTAAAAGTTAATATTGCAACGTAGTATAGTTCAAGCTAAGAAAACATTCCCTCTATCTCAGGTAGAATCCTCGTCAATAATTAGTTGTGTGTTAGAATATGTAAGATAAGCATCTGGTTTACACTTCTTTGGAATTCAAAGAGTCTTTGTTCAGTACACGGTATCTCAAATGAAAAGAATTGTTTCTTGTGTAAACTGTGCCACAGGTTTTGTTACCTTTTGTTAACTTTTAGGTCTTCAACTTCCGAGCCCTACTTATTACACAATCTACCATACCAAGCTACCAGTTTAAAAATTGAGAAGGGTGATGCAGTTAATGTTGTCGCAAAACAGCCACGGAAAAAAAAAAACCTTCAAGGTATACGAATAAGTCCACAGTCTGGCAACAAACAGTAGTTCACGTCAAATAGACATGATAGCTTTCCCATAACAAACAAGGACTCATTTTAGACCCATCAGCCCGATCTGAACATCACAGAGGTCAACCAGGAGAGGTGAACCACAAAAAGAAAAACATAGGAGAGTCTACAATTCCCTATTAAACATCCAAATACCACCTTCAGGAGATAGAAGTAATAGGACTAATGTTCACCGCTGTGGAGTAATGGTTAGCACATCTGGCCATGAAACGAGCAGACTCAGACTCAAATCCTGGTTGGGATAAGTTATATGGTTGGAATTTTTTCGAGGTTTTTTCTCAACCGCAGAATTGCTGGGTAACTTTCAGTGTTGGACCTCGAACTCATTTCGCCATCATTAATTTACACATCATTATCATCCATACAATAGCCCAGGTTAAGTTCATGGTGTGGCGTGCTGTACTTTTACAAGAGTGCAGCCATTCGGCTACCCAATCATTCACAGAATAGGAGTAATAAGCCTCCAGCTGCAGTGCAAGCCTTCAGGTTCCTCCTCCGTACGAGAGAAAATAGGGCTAATGTTTGGCACACGTGATACCATACCCCAACAGTTCGCAGATATATGGGGGTGATTTGATTTACCCATGAGGAATATCCGTGAAATAGTAATTATGGCTCTACGAGGTTCAATTAGAATTTTGAGACATCGCCTGTATGTTTAAGGAAATCTTTTGCATTATAAACGTACAAGTAATATTTAAAAGCATTCTCATTTACATATTTAATTATGATCTGTTTTCTTTTTATTGAAACCATTCTTAGCTTGTCTTTAATGCCAGCCTGTAAATTCAGGAGGTTGTTTTTTCCAATTATTATATAATATATACACCTGATTATCCAGCATCAATGAAATGACAAACTAAGAAATAACTCATACAGGGGAAAAATTGGGAAGGAAGGCCCTTCGTCTTAAAAACAGAACACAAAATGGAAATTTCTTCTTTTAATTTCTCCCAAAAGTATGACTAACAAATGCTAAGTCAGGTGACATGACAAATGCTCCATCTGTCGTCAACTACAAGACAGAAGTTACTTTTAAAGACCTACAAAAACAGCATATAAGAATTCAAAAATCAAAATAAGAAATAAATTCAAAGAACAAAACTGCACTTTTCAAATCTGATTAAATTTTTAGTCGCAGTTAAAATAAATTTATAAATTGGGTCATTATGAAAATTTATAAATATCAGTTTACACAGCTAAAACTAAATTCATATTATACCAAGAATTACATTCTAAAAATTTAATTGTTCATACATGGATTGTAAATAAAGTAGTGGCAACACTGCCGGGAATGGGTCATGTGCATTCACATGTGATATAAGACATGAAGGTGGTATTTGCATTGGTGATCATAGTTAGAGATATTCTTGATGTATTGAATGATAAAACTGGTTGCTATGACAACAGATGTTGTTATTGTGCGTGATTAAAAGAAGAGCACTATTTTTAACTGCTCTAAAGCATGTTTACTAAATATGAGCAGCGATTGTGGATAAAAATCGAGGTAGCCCTTGGTAGAAATGCACATCAATGTCATCAAGGGTTATTTAAAGCTTGTGGCAACAATGCAGTAATGTAATGGACAGTTGCAAGATGGGTCTCTGCATTTCATATGGGTCAGAATGAGATGGCACATGTGGCTCACACAGGTCACCATCCATTTGTGACAAACAAGTAGAGTTAGTGTGAGGTCTCCTTGCTGTTGACCATTGCCAGACTGTCCGAGAATTATCCATCAAGGATGGACTAAGTCATCAAACTGTGTGGCACATCCTGAAGAAAAACCTCCACAAGAGAAAAATTGCAGCAAGCTGGATTCCTCATAACCTGACAGAAGCGGCACTGATAGATCAACTTCACCTACAGAGACCACAATGAAAGGGATGTATTCCTGCAACACATTGTTGCCATTGACGAGACATGGGCACAGGCATATGAGCCTGAACTAAACCGTCAGTCTAATGAATGGTACCACAAAGGATCACCACACCCAAAAAAAAGTGAGATATGAACCCTCTTGGGTGAAAGTCATGCTGATAGTGGCATATGACAGTGAATGTGTTATCATTAGCGATGTCATACCTCAAGGTTAAAATGCCAATTTAGCGTAGAGGAAGCACAAAGAAAGCTTGCCCATTTGACTGATGTGCAGAGAACGATATTCGGTCCTCGTGCCGCCATGCTCGTTACAGGGCTGCTATGAATCACCTAATGCTGATTACAGGGCGCATTCGAAAGCGCGGTCTTGAGCTGTTCGTATCGTGGAGTGTTGCTGTGCAGAGTGGGAGAAGCTAGCATTTGTGTTTTATGTAGTTCAAAGTGTGTTTGTTAAACAACAGAGTTCTGTATAACATTCTATGTCCTTAACAATGCCCCTCGTTTCAATCTAAATTAGGAAGTGCTAATAAAACGTTACACAGTCAAACTAAGGAATTATTTATAACATTCATAAATTTATGACAAACGAAACAGGCTCCGCTTGTAACATAAGGAGTATATACAGATTAAAATAAACCGACCATAGTACCCTAGTTATCAGAACATTTTAATAAAATCACATAGTATTAGTGTTTTATTACAACGTCAAATATCAATTATTATACGATTACATATTTTTATAACAGCTTTGTCATTTCATTCAGTGATTTTACATGTAAAAAAATTCGTATTTCTGTATTTTCAACAATTACATATTTCTTATAACATCTTTGTCATTTCATTCAGTGATTTTATATGTAAAAAAATTCGTGCTTCTGTATTTTCAACAATTACATATTACTTATAACATCTTTGTCATTTCGTTCAGTGATTTTATATGTAAAAAAATTCGTGTTTCTGTATTTTCAACAATTACATATTATTTCTTATAACATATTTGTCATTTCATTCAGTGATTTTATATGTAAAAAAATTCGTGCTTCTGTATTTTCAACAATTACATATCACTTATAACATCTTTGTCACTTCGTTTAGTGATTTTATATGTAAAAAAATTCGTGTTTCTGTATTTTCAACAATGTTATGTTATTAGTTACTCTGCAACAAGGTTTAGATTGCATTACATGCGCTGTGATAAATCTCACTCGAAACATCAAGCCGGCAGGCGACTGAGAACTGACAACAGTTTGCCAATCGATTCAAAGCGAGGTCGAGTGCACCCGAACGTTTCCGAAAGTTCGCGCAGCTTACCGTGGCAAGCTCTTCTTGCATCTACTCTACTACCAACATTTTCTTGAACACAAGCTATGTCCAGCTATGGGTTGCAAACGTCCATATTTCCTGAGATACAATCCACCTTTCATCTTGCATGATAATGCTCATTGTCATGTCACAGGAGCAGTGGCTGAATTGCTACAAAGATGGAATTGGGAAGTATTGGAACATCCTCCGTATTCCCCTGACATGAGTCCTTGTGACTACGACTTGTTTCCATGGTTGAAAGAACCACTTAGAGGCAAGAGGTTTCCAAATATTGCATCAGTGTTTCATGCAGTAGGGCAGTCCATCAGAGAGATCAACAAAAATAACTCTGCTAACGAAATTCAATGACCACAGATTTGACAAAAGATACAGGAACATGCTGGTGATTATATTTAAGGGATGTAAATGTATTTTCCATATAAGTTCAATAATATGTTCGTATTGTCTATGTTGCCACTACTTTATTTACAACCCTCGTATTTTTGTCGTGTGTAGCAACTGGTGACAATTTACTGTAGACTACAATGTGTGACAGAGAAGTGAAAACAGTTTAAGTGTCAAAGCTACAGTGAACATAAAACCAGAAACAATAGAAAACAGCTTTCTTCTTTTCTAATTCCTACTTTAAATAATGCACTGAAGTTAACAGAATCAATCCTTTCTAAAAAAATGATACAACTAATGCAAAAACTTGTGCTTTCAGTTTTGTTTTGTTTTTTTCTTTCCTTTTAATGTCAGTAATTACAATGGATTCCTGTTCAAGAATACAAGCCTATAGTATGTAAAAATAATTAATAATTTTTTACTCATATTTTATCTTCCTATGAGGCCATATTATAATCATTTTCTTGAATTCATTCCATTACTGCATCCACATTTAAAATAAAGTCACTCATTTAGGCTTTATACTCATATTTTAGGCTTGTATTATGATAAAGATAGAAGTTTTTATCAAGTAGAATTATTTCCATTAGTTCTTTCACTTCACTGAAAAAATAATCTAGTTTAAAAGTACCAGAATTCTTATACTGAAACCTGACTATCAGAATTCTAGACTTATCCGATTTTTAAGCCTCAATCCCCCAATGTACTATTATATGATCTTACACATTAGATTTACCAAAACTGAAGCACAAAAAAAGTACACTGAAAATTCAAACTCTAAAGATGAGATCTGTTCAACATGTTAAGATATTAATATTTTCTATCACACCAATTTTCATTAGCGTATTTTCTTATCATGGTCCGTCATTAGTAGAAACAAGTGGAAAAATATTTTTAACCATAAATTTAACGCTGTACTGATGAGATGAACGAACTAAACAGTTGCTCTGGTTAACAATTTATATGGAGAAAATCTCTCTACTCATAGAATTCACTAAGTGGTATTTAATTAAAAATTTCGTAAATGTGTCACAGCTTGCAAAATTCATTTTGTTGCACATTTTTCAGATATGAATCCAAAAATTCATAAATTATGCACTTTAAACTTTACATGTTATATTAGAGACAGAAGAAATAGGCAGGTATGGTGAACTCCTCATTCACTACCCTGACTCCTATACCCCTCAGAACCCGCCTGATGTATGGTCCTGCCCCAAATAACTTACTCCTCCATTCACACTTTTTGCACCATAGGAAAACTTTAAAGAACAAATAAAATAATTCAATTTCTAGTAATTACAAATACCTGATCTACTGAATATTGTTGGTTTGCTTAACCAACAGTCTGAAACTCGTGACAACAGTAAGGTATCATTCATGAGGTAACTAAGCCAGGAGATAATGGGTTTCTCCCTCCATTGCACAAATCACTGAATAGTAACATATTACACTAATCAGACTTTAGATGATATCATCATTTATAATGTTTGGCAGGTTAGTCATTTCACAAATGTAATAATTGAAGCGTCGGCTGGAACAACGTTGTAAGTTACAAAATTTTCATTCGGCGTGTTTCCATGTAATAATGTTGTATGTCATGTTACCTTGCTATACTCTTTGGCTTGTAACTGTCCATCAATGCAGTACGTGAAATTTGTCCACTCAAAAGTTTGCTACCCTATAAGAACAACGTTGTACGTGTACACATTTTTGCAGCTCCTGTAAATTTTACCAAATGTAACTCATAACATTGTTCCAGCAGACGCTTCAATTATTATAATGTAATGTAAACCTAATATGAGAAATCAAATATTTTGTATTACACACAAGTATTTTGTTTTTATGTGTCTTCAGAATATTGTATTGAAATAGTAAATGCTAAATAATGTTTATATAATTATCAACTTTGTGAATCATGAGAAAATTAAAAATTTGAAGTGCAAAAAATTAATATATTTTAACTGTGTGTAGAAAATGTACACATTATTATAATATGAACGAGTTTCGTAATAAAAAGTACTTCTGTATTAGATGCACACTTAAGAATGGCTTAGCTTAACAAAACAAATAACGCAATGACTAAAAAAAAATCGTTCTGTACAAATTCTCTGAACCGATCATAGAGAAATACCACACGGCTTGGAAATGGCTGTCTACGTTAATGATAATAAACTTTTAATGTCCTCACAATCTTTAAGTTCTTTCAAGAAACAGTAAACTTGATAAATAATGCCTTTAGTATGACTTCTGATATCAGGGCTCGACTGAGACATGATAGAGATTATTTGGATGATTAGTATTTAAAAATACTGTTTATTATGAGAGATTAGTACTTAAAAATAGTGTTTATTATGATATATATTTGCAAACAAGCTAAAACACAGTAGTATCACAGATGAGCACTTGTCTACAATAGCATTCTAATGCAGCGACAGGAAGGTCTCTTTGTTCAGGTCATAAACAGCTAGAGAAAGTGTGGAGCAAGTAGTTTCCGCATAAGACCAAAAACCCACCTATTTCTTCTGCTTTTACTTTAGCATTAAATGCAATATGGTTTATAGGAAGAGAAGTCGATAGTGTGTCCAAACTTGATAAGTGGTAATACAATTGACAGCAACATTATAATCAATATCACAACCACAATTCCAAGTAAAGTAGGAGTTTGTACTGGTAAGTAAATATGAAAATTATATAAAAGTAATATACTTGCCAATATAAACAGATAGACAGAGACTAACTGATTTCCTCATAAAATTACCAGATCTCATCTGTTTAACAGCTGCCCAAAATTTGAAAACACTTGAAACAGTTACTTATAACATAGCAAACTCGCATCTGATGTTACTTTTCAACACTACAATCACTCATGATTAAATTAAAATAAAACTGCTAAATGCTACCACTGCTTTACCTAGGTAATAAAGTGTTACTGACTTCTGCAAATCTATTGATTTTCAAACTGAAGCATATTTCTCCATATGAAACACAATCAATTAAGTTATAAACATGATTTGCATAAAAGCACTAAATTACATTTAAAAAAAAAAACATGCAGTGATTATTGCGTTAGGAACAAGAACACCACATTGCCATGAACAGGCTTCTGAAAAATACCATATTTGCTCATAAAACAAGGACTGTAATGGACTGTATTACACGTATTTGTAATACAGTTACCAATTTCTCAACCAAATAATAGCATGCATTTTCCATATTCATTCTGCGTTTTATTTCCTCTCGAATGTCATTTATATTTGTTACTCTTGCTTCAAGGTATATGAATTCTTCCACCTTTTCAAACATATTGAAAAAAATATATATCACTTTATACAGAACTCAATTTTAAAATAAATGAAATAAAAAACTTAATAATATCTAATATAAAAATCTTTAAATTTAGGAAGTGGGGATATGAACTAATAGCATTAGAACGTGTTTCAAAAGATTTCAGAAATGTTTTTCCTGTCCTTATGTAATGCAATATTGTACAACTGGCAAACAGAATTTCAGTCTAGCTATAATTGTTTTTTTTTTTTTGTAAGGATTTGACAGCATGTTTCTTTGTACCTCAATTAACTTCAAGAAACAAGAACAGCATTGTTATAACAGCAAATTGGAAGAAAAATTTTCCTGCACAGGTATTAGTTTGCACTTTTGTTAAATTTATATTCATCTACTGCCATATGATTACAATAATTTCATTGTTCTCAGTAGCTACAGTATATGAAATAAAAAAAAATTCACTCTAATGCCGAGATAAAATTAAAATCAAGACCAACAATGTTGCTGTGAAAGCTAATGAAAATATGTCGACAATTGTGTGGAACAAAATCTCTGATGACAAATTTTGCTTACATGTCAAGAATATTCACATATTACTGTGCTAGTCTTTCAAACTGTACATTAATTTATTTACACTTTACATGTACTGTTTGAGCAAATATGGTCTACCAGTATAGCCCATGTACATTTCTAAGCAATATAAATCTGTTAAAAATTTAATTTCACGTCTTCATTTCATGCATATTTTATTCGCATTGGCACTTTAATAAATTAAAGCATTTACTATATTGTTATTTACAACCCTAAAAAAGTTTCACGATACCAGAATTAAATATCCAGACTTTTATATGTTTTTATATACACTAGTATTTGTGCTTGTTCTGGTATGCTTTTAAAATGCTGAATTGAAACACATCTGTACTATGGATTGTGATATATTATTATATTCTTAAAATGTATGTCATGCATATAAACATATCAAATTTTTAGTCTTGCACCTTTTGTACAGTGTTTATTCCATTATAAACTTGAGTGTCAATAACTTATTATACACATTTAAAATCAACACCTATTCCCTACGTTATATATTCCACTACAGTGACTTCTTGCAAAGAAGCTGAAATGTTCTCTTGTTGCTATACATCTATGTATTTCTTCTTCAGACGTTCAAATGACTCGATTATGGCTGCTCTGTGAACAAGAGAAAGATAAAAATAAGATAAAAATAAGGTAATAAGGAAAATTTGAGTTTTTCTCTAATTCAACTTTTTCAACCTTTTGATACTCGCAGACTCGCAAAAGAGAGAGAAAACAATTTTGCACCAAGTTGTTTTTAGTGTTTAACTTTAACCATCATTTGATGAAAGATGAGTGGAATGGAGAAAAATTCTCTCCAGCACCGGGTTTTCAGTTCTACATGCTGATGCTCTATCCACTAAGCCACACTGGATTCCCATCCCCCAATGTCAGATCGAATCCTCTCAGTTTAAGTCCACCTCTTGGGTTTCATTTAGTGGCCTACCCTCATGCACTGCGTCATAGATGTATGACAGTGGGACAATGTCCATATATGTGCAGAGGTGCACTCATTATGAGTGACTAAGTGGCCAGGATCCAACGGAATAAGCGCCATCTTATATCATTAAGTGATTTTTTTCGCATATCATATATTATTATGATGTACCTGTACCGGAGAGAATTTTTCTCCGTTCCACTCATCTTTCATCATATGATGATGCAGAATATCTGCACGGAAATATCACATGTACTTCGGTACATCATAATAATATTTAACCATCATTATTAAAATGTATAATAATTAATTGAAATTTTACAATTCATCAGTGGCTGCAACAGGGTATTTGTCGAATACAGAGGGGAGAGTCATTAATCCTTCCCATTGAAGGCTTTAAGGAACCAACCTGGACAAATACCCAATGTCCCATCCCTACCTTCCCATGGTGCAGCCGTCAGTAAGCATTATTTTACAAGCTGAACTAAAGGGAGGGGCTACTCATCAATTAGCACTGGTCAGCTTGATGAGTTAATGACCGAATTTGGTATAATTTTCCTATATCCAATACTGAATTCCTTCTTTACCCTTTCCTATCCAGTCCTCTGACTGAACTCTTACTTTCTTCGACCTGACAGTATTAGAGCATTTCTCCTTTTGTGTTCCTAGTGCTGACCTGCTATGGCACTAAAATCTTCCTCCAGTGGCTTAAAGAGGAAATGCTGGTGATCAACAAGATCTCCCAACTAGGTCCAGTGGACCTGTCGACCAACAGCAGGTGTGGTTCTCCAGACATTCTGGGGGTTGTGTGTGGATGAAGTAGCCACCAAAACGTTAAAATATGGTGTTCACTTGAATCGGCTACAACTTGTCATTTAACCACATATCTTTGAAAAATATTGGAGTGCAAGAGGTCAAATGACTTTATTGTCAAACACCTGGCATTAGAAAACAACAACAACAATCCATCAGCAAACAGCATGTTTATCCTTCTTCTATCAGTCATTGGCATTAAACAATGTGACATCTGTTACTATTAATTTTCCCATATCTTGATTTGGCTGCAGTCTTTGGCAATTTTTACGGTTATTATTAATGACAAAATGACTGACAATTCTTCTAAATATTAAATATTGTATAAACTACATTTTTATAGTCTGACCAGCCTCATGGTCTAATGGTCAGAGCTTCTGGCTATAGTTCATGAGGTCCCGGGTTCGATTCCCGGTTAGAGCACAGGAATTTTTCTTTAAAGGGGATTATTCCTGTGTTCGTCCATGGTCTGGAATTTAGGTTAAGTTTAGATTTAAGACCTCTCCTGGCACCACATTATCATAATCATCCTATCACATCATCGGGGTAATGTAACTCCGCCTTCCAGGCGCCCCAACCTCAGAAGTGGGTTACAATTAAGCCACAGCCGGGAGAGAAGACCAGAAATGTCGAAAAGACAACCTGGTGGCATTGGATAAAAAAAAAAAAAAAGAATATCTTGATTTGTGGTTTCAACATCAATACTTCATGTAAATTGAATAGTAGTCTGTATAGCTTAATTGATAAATTGTATACAGTGAAACCTCTCCTAATGGACAACCTCCAAGATACAGACACTCCTCATATATGGACAGATTTTTAAGTCCAACTGAAATAATATAGAAATAATGATAAATTTAACTCCCATTTACGGACACTCTCAGACATGGACAGGTGTTTCACAGTCCTAAAGCTTGCTTTACCTCCTGACTCCATCCAGAACTTGGATTTCAAGACCTAATGTGTTACAATGGAAAATTTAGTTTTGAGAACTGTACAGAAATTCCTTAACATAAAACATAATATAAGGGTCTTGTAGGCTACCACTAGCCCAGCCAGATACCTCTTGTTAGCTGGAAGTGGGAAGATAAACAAAGTCATAAAATTTAACCTGTCTGATGGGTCCAAGGTTTCCGCGATCATGAAATTGTATTCGACACATGATAGGGTTAGTAGGATTATTCTCTTCACTTCAATCAGTTGTTCTGTTTTGAGAGACATGGCACCTGAACGTAAAGGTTAAGTTGAAAACTGTAAATTACAGTACTGCATAACTGTATACCTAGAATAAAACTGCATGGCACATTACTGTATTTTCTTTTTCAGTTTTATCTACTGTAGTTCAAAGTTGCAAAGAATTTATAGTAGTACAGTACACTGTATTTAGAATTAAACTACAGTAATACATTCATTTAAAGCGTGAAGGGATGAATAATGCATATTATAAATTTACTGTTAGATTGGGGAGCCTCCCTCCCAATAAAGGACACCTCCCAGATGCGGACAGATTGTTACGTCCCTTCGATGTCTGTAAATGAGAGGTTTCACTGTATGCTGTAAATTATATAGTAGTCTGTATAGCTGAACTGATGAACTGTTTATGATTATAAATTGAATTAATCTACTTGATATGAATTGTACAAATTTGTATAGCTTAACGAAAGTATGCTTGTAAATTGAATTAATCTGTTTACTTTGTATTGTATATGTTTCTATAGTTTGGTTGATGAATTGTATATGCTTTAAATTGAATAGTAATCTGTATAGCTCTATTGATAATTGTTTGTTTTTAATTTGAAGTAATTTGCAGGATATGTATTATCAATTTCTGTTTATTTCAACTGATTGAATTGTTTATGCCTTAAATTGAATTAACTTACTTGTTATGTATTATATTTTATAGCTCAACTGATGAATAATTGTTTGTGTTTGTAAATTTAATAATCTGATTGGCTATGTACTATATATTTTAGTAGAGCCATTGCTGTAGCTCACTCGGCAGACTCGCTAGCCTGCTGATCCAGATCTGCACTCATGCTTGGGTTGGATCCCCCGTTTGTTCTGATTGATTGGTTTCTTCCAAGGTTTTCACCAGCCGGATGATCTATGGCGAGTCCTCAGTCTCACTTCACTTCACCCCCTTTGATCTGATTACCTGGTTGGGTTTTTTCCGAGGTTTTCCCCAACCATAAGGCAAATGCCAGGTAGGTAATCTTTTGGAGAATCCTCGGACCTCACCTCATCTCACTACATCTCGCCAAAATATTGTAAAAAATTGTAGAAAATTGCAAAATTGAAAAAATTGTAAAATATTGTAAAAATTGTAATTCTAATCATGTAAAATTTTGACTTGTTCCACATCTTAAAGCTTTATTGCTAATAGTAAGATCTATGGAATATAATAAATGAAATGAAAATGAAACTGCAAGCCATAGTGTGACACCAACTTCCATATATACTGTATTATGATAGTCGATTTTCAATTGTTTACAGTTCTGACAAGAGATGACAGGATGAGGTAATTTTTTTTACAAGATCTCTATGTACAGAAATAGAAAGATTTTATTTTATTTTTCGGCTTATTAAAAATTTACAAAATCGCAGCGAGTATTAAAATAATTAAATGTACGAGTTCTTTGTGAGCTGGCAATTGAAAAACGCTGCTCTAGATCAGTGGAAAGAGAGAGGGAGTGAAAGGAATAGGGAGAGGCAGATAATTCAAACTTCATACAATGCAAGTCATAGCAACAAAATAAAAACAAATGACATTCTTATTGTGCTCTATCTTACATGGAATTATCTGAAGGAATATGAAAGACTCTACAAACATTTCATGTTAAGTCCATACCTGAAAGTATGTTTGTGAAGCAGATATGCACTAACATGACCTGCATCCAGGAATCTCACTTCTGCGCCAGGCCATATGTCAGTGAGATCAGCACATCCTTCCCGTGGGACATAGGCATCATCCCTTGCACAGATTGCAATTATCAAGGATGTGTCCAAAGGAACAGTAAAATTCCGTAGATGAGTGCATTCATCCATGATGCCATGCATGAACAACAGTGCTTCATCTTCACGCCAGCGTGATACACTTTTCTTTATGTCTTCTGGGTACAGATACATATCATGTCAATCAATTGCAATACTTTTTAATTAACAGTTCTGTAACTAATAGGATCAACAACTAATTCAAAGTCTGAAAACATCTCTAAGTAATGAGGTGCCTGCAGGATTATAAGCCCAGCGCTCTAACCACTAGACCACTTACTTACTGGCTTTTAAGGAACCCGGAGGTTCGTTGCCGCCCTCACATAAGCCCGCCATTGGTTCCTATCCTGAGCAAGATTAATCCATTCTCTATTATCATATCCCACCTCCCTCAAATTCATTTTAATATCATCTTCCCATCTACGTCTTAGCCTCACAAAGATCTTTTTCCCTCTGGCCTCCCAACTAACACTCTATATGCATTTCTGGATTCGCCCATATGTGCTACATGCCCTGCCCATCTCAAACGTCTGGATTTAATGTTCCTAATTATGTCAGGTGAAGAATACAATGCGTGCAGTTCTGTGTTGTGTAACTTTCTCCATTCTCCTGTAACTTCATCCCTCTTAGCCCCAAATATTTTCCTAAGCACCTTATTCTCAAACACCCTTAACCTATGTTCCTCTCTCAAAGTGAGAGTCCAAGTTTCACAACTATAAAGAACAACCGGTAATATAACTGTTTTATAAATTCTAACTAGACCACTTTATGAATTCTTTTATTTAAGTGAATAATCAAATTTGGCTAAAGTTCTGTAATGGCTAAGGTTATATTCATTTTAAATATAATTCATAAAGGTATCTTTAAGCTATAAATTCTGTCTAAAGTAATATTTAATTGGAGGCACAATTTATTAGACATTCAATAAATTTTTAAAGAATAAGAAAGTCTCTTTTTTGCTATATTTTTACAACAATTACTGTTACATTAATTTCTGCAGAACAATTCATACAGACATCTGTTAAGTATTAAATATTTTGTGTAAAAAGTTTTCAACTGAAAGTGTAAATAATAAGTAAATGCTAATTACCTTTCAGTGCATCAATTCCTCCTAATGGAGCACCATCCACAGACTTCTTCTCTTCAACACTTTTCATCCTAAAACCTATCAGTTTAGATTTTGATTCACTTAACTGACTTAGAAAATTACTATCTGAATGCTTCCGTTTACCTAACAGGTTTGAGAACCTGCTACCTTGTGCCTTAGGGGCTTTACAAGTCTGATCAGGTACATTCGTTGAATTGAACTTTACATCTGCACAACTGATGCTATTTGACTCCAGTACTTTCGTTTCAGTCATCAACTCTGTGGTTTTCAGTGCACTTGTCATCAAATTTGCTGTCCCAATTTTTGAATCTGGAGAAATATTTGTGGCAGCAGAAACAACATCAACTTTAGCTCTGACAGCTCTATTCAAGGTAGAACTGTGAACTGAAGCTGCAGTCATGTTTGATGCTGAGGGTTCAACAGTTCGGTGGTCGAAGCTATTCTGTTTTTCTGAGATCAGTGAAGTTGTTTTATTTTCTTTATTTAATCCATGCTGTTCCTGGCTAAGTCTGCGAATATGATCCATGCTGTGTGGGTAGTGTTTTGCAAAATGCTGTCCAGCTCGAAATGCATCCTTTAGTAAAAAAGTATAAGAATTAATAATCATGATAATGGTTAGTTAACTACTAATTTATTTAATTAAGCATACTGGCTGAGAACATATTGCCTACTGAAGAATGTACTGGAAGGAATGGTAAATGGAAGAAGAGTCGAGGCAGAAGAAGATATCAGATGATAGATGGATCTAAGATATATGGATCATAGGCGGAGACTAAGAGGAAGCAGAAAATAGGAAAGACTAGAGAATAATGGGTTTGCAGTGGAAGACTTGCCAATTGGCAGAACATTATGTATGTATATTCATTAACATAGACTTGGCTGAGAAACTGAAATATTAGCACAAAATCTGGCTCAAAACCAATATAGTGTTTCCTGCTTAAATATCTTTTTTTTTCCCCTCACCTAAAATGCTGGAACTGTTTGGTCTTGAAAATAACTTCATAAGAATAAAGGTTTTAATTTCCTTTTAATATTATGGGGTGACTGATCTGAAGGTAAACTTATTTTTGTTTTAGATAACAAAGTTCTAAGGATTATCACAGGACTGCATAAAAGGACAGCACGTAAAAAGATGTTCAAAAATTTAGAAATACTGACCTTACCTTGTGAGTATATTCTTTCTCTGATGGTATTTTATATTAAAAACAAAGATACATTTAGTACTAATAAAAATATTCATATTTTATATTAAAAACCAAGATATATTTAGTGCTAATAAAACAATCAATTTTAATATAACACACAATCAGATCTCCATCTACCCTCTGTCAGCCTCAGCTGTTATTAAAAAGAAGTTGACTATTCTCGTATTACAGTCTTCAATGCATAGGGTGACCATTATTGCACCAAGCAAAAATGGGACACCTATCATTACCCCTCCTCTCTAAAAAATATTTTGCAGAAGTACGCTATATTTACGAATGTAGGAATTATGAAATTAACCAATAATTTTACAACGAAACAATATTACGTAATTAAAAAAAACACGCACGCATGCACGCACACCATTGCAGGAGGTGGACTAAGAGACCATTGTCGCAAGATAAAAGGCCTTTGTTGGTGATTAATTTACACACCAGAAAGAAGTATCGGTTACCCACCATTGTCGTCGCAGCAAGTTTATGTCCTCAATAACAATTAACTAATTATTGGTTTTATTTCCCCACATAATTTTTATATTTCTTGGGAATTATTCTTCTTTTTATCGGAGAGAAATATATATGCATTTAAAAGGAAAAATGCCCTCGAAATATGCATTTATGCTAAATAAAGTTGGGTTCAATCGAACATAAAAACCATGATCGGCAATTTCTCCATACTCATACCTTTTACTCAACTGACAAATTGTTTATGCTTGCACACTAAAATAATGTGTTTACTTATGTACTGAAAATTTTGTGTACCTTCTGACTTGCTCCACATCCCAAAGCTACAATGGTGACGTAAGATCTATGGGATATAGTAAATGAAATAAAAGAAAATGAAAATTACCTTGTCAACTCTGATCAATTTTCTGATTTCTTCTCGAAAAGAGTCATCAGAAAAATACTGAGAACCTAGAAGTTCCCAGTTGATAGAGTAGCTCATGACTCCCTTGAAAGTAAAAAAAGAAAGAAGTATTTAAGAGCCTATATAATTTCTTCTAGTAATTACATGTGGTATACAGAGTGGAAAGAGTATATCTGTTGACAAAAAAAAATTCTAATAACATTTTTGTTTCTGAAGTCTAATTTCATCACAATAAAAGAATTTGTATCAGATATATGAAGTGTTATTTTTTATAGTACCTAGCAAATAACAAAACAGCATTTACAGTTTTTCTTTTACTTAATTATTTAAGTATGCTTATCAACTATTAGATTATTTAGCATCGATTGAATCAGTGATAGTGAGATGGTATTTGGCGAGATGATACCAAGGATTCACCACAGATTACCTGACATTCGCCTTACAGTTGACGAAAACCTGGAAAAACCCAACCAGGTAATCAGCCCAAGCGGGAATCGAATCCACGCCCAAGCAAAACTCTGAATCAGCAGGGAAACGCACTACCACATGAGCTATGTAGGTGGCTCATTTATAGTTACTAACTGTAACAGTATGTAGGTGGCTCATTTATAGTTACTAACTGTAACAGTTTAGATTTACAATAAACTAACTAAACTTTGCTTTACAGCTTTTCTCTAAAGCTAATGCTATTGTGAGCATTTGAAGTTCACAATGGTGACATAAAAAAATTCGGATTTTGACATCTCTAGTAAAATACGTGGAAGATAAAGGGACAGAGTGTGATGTTTCAACTAACAGTATTCTCCTTTCCTCCATCCCAGGTGGACGGGTAGGCATGCAGGTAAGTACAGAAGGAAAGTTAGGGAATATACAGAGTGAACCATAAGTTATGTCATTAATTTCAGGGGGTTACTCTTTGAGATATTTCAAACAAAATATGTTAATACAATTTTGCTCATTTCTGTTTCCTTCAAAGATAAAAATTGTTTTATATTAAATATTTCATAGTGTATTCTGGGAAAGCTATTAATTTAATTATTAAGAGAGGAGTGTATTATGATAATAAATGATTGAATTTTTTTCTTTTCCTTTAAATGTGCAGAAATTTGATCCAAACAAACGTAACTTTCCATTCTGAAAAGGAATTTTAAAATGGCAGAGATATCCAGGGAGCAGATGGAAGAGAGTTCAAAAATATATTTCATGGAGCTGTCACGAGTCACTCCTTTGCCTGCAGGAACTATAAACTTGAAAAAAATCGTAATTTACGTGGAAGGTTAAATCTCTTATCATATCAATGAACTTGTCCCTCTGAAACACAACCCTCTCTGTCAGATATGGGAGGATGAGGAAGATGCCATATCACAGCGATTAACTTGTTGTGAATCAACTTAACATTTAATGGGTAATGGCAGTGATTCTCTCATAGCAAAAAAATATGGAATAATTCATAAATCAGACCTACTTAAGCTACCAATAATCTATAGAGAAGTCAGACAAAATACCAGAGTAGCAGTGTGAACCTACCACGCTCGATTTTCACATAGAAAAACTTCATATCATCGCACCACTGTGCAGCACATAGCAGACACAGGAAATGTGATATCCTTACATTTAGGAAGAGGATCACAATAACCACCTGCCATTCTGGACTATCAAAACAGATTCTGGAACTTGTAGAAGAGAATCCGAAACAAGCAGCAGAAAAATAGGATGACTGGCGTTTTTTACAAAGTACTCTTAAGAACCTTAAGGGAATACAACAAACACCAGTACCATTATGCAATATATGAATATCAGAGATCATGAACTGCGGATACACTTTTGTCGGTAGCTACAACAGCCCCTGCATAAAGTGCAGATTTGTTAGTTGGAACTTCAATATGTTGTTGTTGTTGTTGTTTGCTAATGCTGAATATCTGACAACGAAATCATTAATTCTCTCTCTCTCCAGTATTTTTCACTCAAGGACGCCAAGTTGATAGTGGCTGGGCAATGCTGAAGATGATTTCGATCGATTTCCTCTTGAAGATCACATAAGGCAGTGATGTCAATCAGAGCGTATATGCGCTACGAGAACGCTTGCGCTACTGGAGCACGCAGAGCGCGCCAGCTACGAATACGAGCTTCAGTGAGGGTTGTACAATGTACAGTTGGCATTAATCATGCACCCAGCGAAGAGATCGTATAACAAGTTCTAGTTCGAATGGGCACTGCAGTTCCTATGCAAGGAACAGGAAGGAGATAATACAGTGCTTAATATGTGGACAACATACGATTAGTAAGAAAAGCAGCATACAGCAACATTATTCAACATACCATGAACAAACATACAGAGATATCGAGGGGGAAGAACGATTAAAATTATTACATACATTACAGACTACCGTAAGTGCAAATATCTAGATTATTACTATGTATCAATTAATTTATTATTTCTTTATTGAGGATCCTTACAGGGAGTTATCCCCAATTACAAGCACACCAACATAAAGAAATACAAACAACAAATTAAAAACAAATGATTCATAAACATGTGCTGTAAACACAAAGTTTACAAAAGTTCAGTGTATATACTAATGTGATAAACTTCTAATTTCCAAATACGTAAACTGAATTGACAGATATATAGGGCTACATAACAAAAAAAATCAAGTACAGTTATTAAAGAGGTATTCAATTGAAGACAGTCCTGTAGGCCTAAATAAATAGTGTTCAAATTTAATGTATGGGCTATTCCATCTCAAATCGACCGAAATATAGAGAAAATTGACCTTGCATTTTTTAATACAATGAAACTTTTATTGTCCGTTGAAAACTGTGATACAAAGCTTTGTGCAAAGTTTGAGGCATTGGAACTTAATAGTGTTTAAATTAAAAATATTTTAATTTATCGTATTTTCACAAAATTAGCAACTTTAAACTGTTGTGGCTCCGAAACCCTTTCACCCAATGATCAAAATCATGGTTTATTTTGATGCTGAGAAATTGAAGTTTATATTGATATGTAAACAGTTTTTCTTACTTTTTATGGAAATGGAGAAATTTAGATTTTTCTTCATTAAGACGCCTTTGCCCACGAAAAAATATTTTAAAATTATATAGTTAGATTCCGCATTGAAAGTACAAATAAACATATTTTTTACTGGTGCACTGTTGAAAAGAAAGTATTGAAATTATCAAATAAAGAAAATAAATAGTACACGCGTGAACTAACCAGCTGACTGTGAGACGGGACCTAGCAGAGACAAGCAAGGCCAGGAGACAAAACATGTGATGTTTCGTCTAATAGCGCATAGCTGGGCTAGCTTTATCACAAGTTTTCATAAACACAGGAGTGAAGTGACGCCCAACGCTCGCTTATCTCCAGTGCGTGCGGTATATACTGCTCCGTTCAAGTCTAGACGTGTGAAAATAATTCACTTTGTCCGCCCCTGTGTCTTGCTCTTATCTGTGTTTACGGCATCCCACTCCAGCACTTAAGCACGGGAAGGAATCGAACGTCCGTTATGCGCTCTTTCTTTGACATCACTGACATAAGGGGTAGAGTGGTGAAGGAGATATTCCAATCCTGTGGAGATGCTTGGCCCAGCAGTCATGGCCCGTAAACAGTCTAAAAATTGCAACTGCATTCTTCCTTGGGTATCCAGGGATGTTTTGGGTTGAGACAGATTCCCACCTTTTATTTTTGGAAATTTGGAGGTGATGATTTTGGAACTTCAATATACTATTACCAAATATGACAAATTGTTGTTTAGTCAACTGTCCAAAGACAGGTTTGAACCTCATAAGTAACACTAATAAAGCATCACTCATGAGACAACTAGGCCGGAGATAATAGGGTAGGGTGGCCAGTTCCTGTCTCCCTCCAATGCATACATCACCCATTAGCTACATATTCCACTAATCAGACTTCAGATGCATACAAACAATTGTTCTTCCTCTGCCACATATCGTCAAGTGAGATGTACTGCCTGATAATCGATATACATATCAGCCAGAAAAAACATGACAATATAAATCTCTAATTTTTTTAATAATTTCTTAAGGATATTGTTCCTTTCCACCATGTTTATTAGTAATTTAAAGGTGGATAACTATACCCCTTCAACTCTGTATTATCTAGCATTAAAGAAATGTACAAGTTTCTTTGTTTAAGGCCTATAACACACTACAGCAAGAAATATGTAATGCATTTTGTGCGAGATTGTGCGTATTTGCTTGTTTTCCGCACAGAACCAATATGCGGTAAGTGTGAAATACCACATTCAGTATTCCCAATGTAACACACATAACAATTTCCCTCTTCTTACCGCTTAAGCGCGACATTCATTTTACTGCTTTAGGCTTTTAACATATTATTTTTAGAGACGTTTAACATAGTAATAATTATAAATTGGAAACTTACCACTGCAATTTCACCTAAATTTAGGTGAAATTGCAATGTTAATTATTGTTTTTAAATATTTGCAAAAATTAAGTAAAGTCTACTACTCCACGAAACATATTGCATTCCTGATGCAAGTAACATTAAGGAAGCCGTGAAAAAATCAACGAGATTCCAGATGCCGATATTATTACTGCAATATGTTATATAAATAATATTGTTACAATATTAAAATGAAAAATAAATCATTACATAACGTTACCGTTTGTTTTAAGTTCGCATTTATAGACTGGGGGAAAAAAAAGACAGACGTATATCACAGCCTGCTGGAGTATAGTAAACACAGAAAACATTTTACAGCAACAATGTAGAAGAAAGATATTTTGGTGTTCCGAAGTTGGCGTCATTAAACAGAAACCAACATGGAGATTTCATTGCAACTAATTAGAAATTCGTCTTTCAGGTATGTAATAAACGATCTTCGCACAAAATAATGTACGATACACGAGCGGTATGTTTGTTTTCATGTTCTCGGAAATTAAAAAAGCTCAACTACGTTTCGCTTTTTCAATCTTTTCCTCGACCATGAAAACGTCAACATACCGCTCTTGTAACGTATATTACTATATTGAGCTATGGAAAATGCTTTCCTTTAGCATGGAGTAACATTCGAAATAAGGCATGGATGACATCGGTCGGCTAGCAACTTTTTGAAAATTTAGCTACCCCCACCACCTGTATTTCCTGCTCCCACAGGCAACCTATCCAAATTGTACCCTATAAAATTTATATTAGGTGAATAAAATTGAACAATTAATAGAAAGTCAGCTGTTCTAATTTATAGAACTTTATTTCTATCAGCTCATATCAAACTGCTTTTCATATTACGTAATAAAATCCATGTTTTAATTATCTATGCAGAGATGGCTCCACTATTTATTTCTCGCTATAGTGTGAAGACCAAAGCATTGCTAGCTGTCTCCACACATTTTACATAGTTCATAGTTCTCGACATAGTGTGTTACGGGCCTAAGACTCACAGAGTCAAATCAGCTTGCACTGAAGGAATCTGGAGACAAATATAGTTCAAAATCACTTCTAATTCTTTAATATATAAATGTTACTTGAAATGTGCGTCAATCTTCGTTTTTGAAGCATCAATTAAGTACATCAAAGAACTGAAAGAGGGCCACTTAAAAAGTAAAATCACACTCTCTTCAATACAAATGAGAAGTCTGTGTAGTATAATAAATTGTAAGCTAACCTGGGTAAACACAGGTGTTGCTGAAGACCATGAAAGACAGGGCACCAGTACAATCGGTTTTGGCCAATTTGTAGCTGCTAATGAGGCCATCTGTGATCAGAATATCATGAAAGAAAATTTACTGTATCATCAATTCAGCATATATGATTAATGTTATTTTTCCTGTAAAGAATGAAAATTAACATATAATTAAAGTAAAACTTCATTTTAGCATTCCTGTCTTTAAGGAATGATTTCAAAGGTCATGGCGGAACTATTGTAAAAACAACATAATGTAATTCATCAACCAATTCTCACTTTTAAGGAATGCAGCTGTAAATAAAATACCACTTCTAAGGAATATATTTGGAAAGGTTAGTGAACATACAGTGCGTTTTAGTGAAATTCCGAACTTGTGCCTAACGTACGTAATCAATGAAGTCTTGGGTATGGTAATGTCAGTGTCACACTATTGGCAGTACATCACAATCAATAATAAGCATTGATACCTCAATCAACAGCAAGGCAAGATGAAGCCAAGTTCATATTTGCAAAAATGTTGGTGCATTTATTTGCATAAGAAAACTGTAATACTACTGGGTTCAAAAAGTTCCCGGAATTTTACTACCATTTTTCGTATTAATATATAACAAGGGATATTATACATTTGCTTTGTTGGTAACATTCATGATGTCATTTCCTTAAAGTTTGTTGATAATGGCGATTGTTGGTTTTGAGTTGTAGGCAATTGTTTATCATAGTGTTTTGTTTGTTCGTCGCATTTTGTAATTATGTCCACAGAGCAACGTACAAACATCAAGTTCTGTGTTTTGTTACACAAAACTCCTGCAGAGACATTAAGATTGTTGGAAGAAGCATATGGCGAAGCAGAAATGAAAAAAACTCAAGTGTATGCCTGGCATAAACGCTTTTCTGGTGGCCGAGATAGCATCAAAGATGACATATGCAGCGGCCGACCAACAACTGCAACAAATGAAGCAATTGCTCAGCATGTGCATAATGTTGTGAGGGACGACCGACATAAAACCATAAAAGAGATAGCAGCAGAGGTCGGAATATCAGTCAGAAGTGTACACAATGTTCTTCACAAGCATCTCAACATGCATTACGTGTCTCAGAAGTTCCGAAAATGTTGTCGGCAGAACAGAAAGAAACAAGAATGACTCTTGCTGGGGACATGATCAGTATGGCTGATGAAGATGGTGATTTCTTAAACAAAATTATTGCTGGTGATGAAACTTGGTGCTACTTGTACGACCCAGTCCCTAAACGACAGTCATCTGAGTGGAAATCGAAAACATCTCCTCGGAAGCAAAAATTTCCTAGGGACACTTCCAAAGGCAAAGTTATGTTGGAAGTTTTCTTCGACTCTCAGGGTCTCATCCACCATGAGTTCATTCCAGAAGGTCGTACTGTAACGAAAGAATTGTACGTAGAAATCCTCTGTCGCCTCCGGGAAGCAGTGAGAAGGAAACGTCCAGAAAAGTGGGTAGAAAACAACTGGTTCCTTATGCATGACAATGCACCTGCTTATCGCGCAATTATTGTAAAGAATTTTCTTGCCAGGCACAACATAACTGCTTTGGATCACCCACCATACTCTCCTGATCTCTCACCACCTGATTACTTTCCGTTTCCCCGTCTGAAAAGTCATCTGAAAGGACGGAGATTCAATGCTGAAGAGGTTATCGCAAACGCGATGAGAGCACTAAGATGGGTTTCACAAAATGGCTTCCAGGTCTGCTTCCAGGAACTCTACACGCGTTGGCAAAAGTGTGTTGTTGCGGAAGGCAACTATTTTGAAGGGAATGCTGTAGAATAGTGTTTAAGGTACGTTGTTTCTATGATACTAGCAAATTCCGGGAACTTTTTGAACCTAGTATGTAGTATATTACGATACAAGGCTGGAAAGTGCTTTTTACAAAATTGAGGAAAAGTTTGAAAAACGAGCAGAGCGAGTTTTTCAATTTCCGAGATTTTGTAATGCACTTCATTAACGTCCTATTCTAAGCATATTTGATGCAACTATCATAAATAGCTTGGTTCCTCTATTTCTACACTTAGCAAATAAGTGACAACTGAAAAAACTCACATGTCCTCCCATAGACATTCCAGTTACACCAAGAGGTCCCAAGCCATTGTTTTCACACCAGTGAAAGAGAACCAGAGATTCCAATATAAGGCAACCACCCATCACAATAATGTCGGACACATTGTGGAGACATGAACGACTGTCGACAAATATCAATAAAACATTATAAAACTGAAACTGTGTATCTGGTTAAGAAGTACGTATGCCACTGACAAACCACGAGTTAATTTAAAGTTCACAGATATACATATGAATATTTAGAAAATTACAAACGAATCTAACAGACACTTACACTTGATCCTTTGGTTTACGGAGACCATAAAATGGATTTTCTAAAATTATTGAGGCTATTCCTCCTTCTTTGAGCAATGGTTTCGCCATCATCTGTCTTCTTCTCCAAAACCCCTGTTATGGGAATACAAATACACACTATAAACAAATTACTCAAAATATTTCTTATATCCTTTCATATCATATTTCATAATGTAATAATTTTCTACACATAAAAATTACCCATACTAATTAAGGAGAAGGAAAAGCGGAGGAGATGCACGAGGTAAAGGAGGTGAAGGAAGAGGTCAAGAAGAAGAAAAAAATGCATGTGTAGACATGCACATACTTAACACATACACACAAATACAGGGAGGAAGTGGAATAACCCTGCAGATTTTCAGAGCGAATAGCTCATGTTGTATGTAACAAAAAAGTGTAATACCATATTGGTGGAAAGTTCATAGTTTTCTCAGAAAAAAATGTTTTCTCCCCAAATGTTTAACACTCTCTTATTTGGTAACTATTGTGAGTAGGACTTTAATTTTTGTAGCAGCTCTCCTATAAAAAATAATCTACTACGAACTACAACCTTGGGATACTTATAAATGTTAAGTTTTTCGTTAAATGTTAAATTTATGTTACTATATGTAAAATCCAGAAAACTGTGTACTGTCAGTGACACAGTTCATCTGCCCTAGAAGGAATGTGGAGTTGGGGTAGTAGTTTCGCACTAGTAGTGGATGGAGAGGAAGTTAGAAATACAATGTAGCATGCATTATAAAAACATTGCTTTACCAATTCCGTGCCACGTTACTATGGAGTACACTACACATGAAAGTTATATTGCTACGTCTTCACTTTGAATATATATTTATACCAGCAATTGTATTAAGCAAACATTCACCTTCGTCTTCCAAGTACAAATGAAGAAAGAGAATTTTTTTTTTTTTTTTGGAGAAAATAGAAAGGGGATTAAGCAGAGGGTATTCACACCAAAAGCACTGTTAGCCAGCCGCCTGCTCCAAAGTTAGCTCACACCCGTAACTCCCCCAAGGTTCAGGGCAGATGAGCTATGTCATCGACAGTACAACATGTTTATATTGAAATAGATTCATATAAATGGTGTACTCCAAAACTGTAATATTAAACATGCTTATTGAAAAATATTTAATTAATTAATTACGTAACATATTATTTTCCCCCTCACATCAATAATACATTCTAAACTATTGCTATTTTTAATATTCTGAAGTATAGACAACATATGACAGGCTTATGTGAGGGTGGCAATGAACCTGCGGGTTCCTTAAATGCCATTTGTAAGTAAGTAAATATGGAAAAGAGATTTATAAAAATTCGAATTTTGAGATTACTGAATTGAATTATCAATCAATCAATCAATCAATCAATCAATCAATCAATCAATCCTTCTTAATGTATCCAGCTGTTTGCTAACAACATAAAGTCCACTGTAGTCAATTCAGTTGTTTTTCACGAGAAATGAGGGGATATTTTGATCGGTGTTCATTATAGATGCCTGTTGCTAGTAGCCAGAGTTGGGGTGTAGTCAATATATACTGCAGAGCTGTGTCTTCTGCAACTGGTACTGATGATTTCATTTACTTCTTTTGTGGTTTATGGATGGACAGTATAGAAGAATGTGTTCCAGATCTTCATCATGATTATTACACCACAGACAAGTAGGATTACCAGAAAGGTGAAATCGGTGAAAGGTGTTCTGGCTCTTGTTAAAAATGTTTGACCATGTCTGGGCAAGTTTTTGTACATTTCCAGGTCATTTGGTTTCTTTTGTACAAACTGTAAAATTTTTCCTTTGTCAGAAGAGAGCCAATTGTTGATCCATAGGTTTATAAAATGAGACTTTACTGAAGCAAAAGCACTGGATAGAGATATCACATGAAGAGGTCTTGGTTGCAAATATGTTGCCTGTTTTGCAATATTATCGACTTTCTCATTTCCAGGTATGCCACAATGACTAGGTAAGTTATCCATTGAAATGTTATTTCCTTTTGGAGTTTTTTTTAGTTTACATAGTTGTTTCCGAATTGGAATAATTCTATGTGTGTATAGGTTTGGTACATATTTAATTATATTAAACATAGCTCCCTTGGATTCGGTAAGTATGCAAATAGATTTTTCAGAAATTTGAGTAACATACTGAAGAGCAGCATCAATAGCTAGCAATTCAGTGTCAAGACTGGAAGAGGATGAACATGGTATGAGGTAACTTTCTTGATATTTTGGAATATAATATCCTGCTCCTGATGTCCCATTATTAGGATTTAGAGATCCATCTGTATAAATTTTAAGGTGCTCCTTATATGTGCTGCAGTGATATCTTTGAAAAATATTGGAGTGCAAGAGGTCAAATGACTTTACTGTCAAACGCCTGGCATTAGAAAACAACAACATATGTGCTGCAGAGTAGTTTCATGGCATCTAACTTAAGAATGTATGGAGGATCATTTTTGAAATGATTTCCTGGAATTTGTATGCTATGTTCTGGAATCACCCATTTCCATGGAGGAATTTCGTTCACAACTGGAGTTTTAGCAATGAGTGTGTCTGTGATATAGATTGGTATTTCTTCTTTGTTTATTTTATAGAAATTAAACAGGATATTATCTGACAGTTTGAAGAACATCTGAGATCTGGATGAGGCTTGCAATTTTAAATGTATTTTTAGATCCTTTTGTAATACATAGTGTCTGACTAGTTGAATATTACATTCAATTTCTAGGGCAACAGTTGATGTGGTTTTTGGTACTCCTAGGCATAATCTCAAGGCTGAGTTTTGAAGAATAGAATTTTTTTTTAAATGAGTTGCTGATGCTCCTCCCCAAATTTCACATCCATAGGTTAATTTTGATCGTACATAAGCATTATAAAACAGACGCATTGTTGTGATATCTGATCCACAGGAAAATAAATGTAAGCTACAATAATTAAAGTAATTAATAAACTGGGTTGGAAGTGTTGTGAAAAAGTTGTTAGTTGCAATTACAATACCATGTGTTGTGTGAAAAGGGGCAAAAGTATGGACACAAGTCAACTTTGCCACACCTGATTACAACTAAAATTAAATTTAAATTCATCATATCAATTAATATTTTCACCCAATTACTATCTTACTGTTGGTCTGCTCAAATGGAATCAAAACCAATATACAACACTGCAACTTACATGATCTCCTGTTCCAGCAAGGTGTAGACATATTGGTTTGTAGTGATCTGAATTCCATTTCCTCGGGAGTACAACCTGAAAATGTGCTGTTTCTGATTCTTTTGGTACAATGCCAGGCAGATTCGTCACAAACGGTGATAGAAAGTGGCCTTCTAAAATTTTACAATCCGAATATTCTTCTTCCTGTTAATAAGACATAAAATTAATTAAATTAGGATTTTCGAGCATAATATGTATAACTGCGTTCAATATATTGTCACAAAGGCTGGTTTACACTGAGCAAGCAGAGGCAATCCAAATGAAGCTAATATAATATGGTAGAATACATACATAAGTATATCTGCAGTGTAATGAATTTTATCGTATGTTGTATTTATATTTCTGGTTTCACACCAGATATTAAAGCAACTGCTGCTTTGATGTCAACATTGCAGCAAATTACAAGTAAAATGGCGAAAAAAATTAGTGTGAATTCACGTGTGTTTCAACTGCTAACTAATGTACTCAATTTAAAAATACGCACTAGCTTCTCAAGTTACTTGTTCTGTGTTGACATTATTTTGCCCAAATTTTGAGGAAAGGCAAGTAATAACCACCCATTTGCTATGTCCCTCCATTAAAATGCACATTGAATCCAGAGTTGCACTCGGGCACAGGTTCGATTCCCGCTTGGGCTGATTACCTGATTGACTTTTTTCAGAGGTTTTCCCCAACCATAAGGCAAATGTCAGGTAATCTATGGTGAAGCCTCGGCCTACCATCTTGCTATAACAAATTCCATCGACGCTAAATAACCTCATAGTTGATATAGCGTAGTTAAATAACCAACTAAAAAAATGCACATGAAGTTGTGCTATATACCCATATTGTTTTCTGCTTCAGGTTTAAGCTTTCGTAGTCTGTTTTGTTTATGAAATTACTGGTATATCCAATACATTTAGGAGGTTTTCCTTGTGGTCGTTTATTTAGAGGTCTGTAGTTACAAGCTGTTTAATAGCAAGCAATTAAATTTCTTCAGTGCATTATGACTTAAGGATTACAATGCAACTTCAATCACATTTCTATTAACACTGACTCAGGAGTTACTAACGTGTGAATTTTAGCACTTCTATTATTAGTTTAGTAATGTGTGAACTTAAGGCACTTCTTACTACTGGGTAGAAACATTCGTACAGAAAAAGAAGGTTGTATTTTTTAAATTGAGTATATTAGGTAGCAGTTGAAACACACGTGAATGCACACTAATTTTTTCGCCATTTTACTTGTAATTTGTTGCAATGTTGACATCAAAGCAGCAGTTGCTTCAATATCTGGTATGAAACCATAAATATAAATACAACATACGATAAAATTCATTACACTGCAGATATACGTATGTATGTATTGTACCATATCTATATATATAATTTCAACTGGTAATGGAAATTACGGGAAAACGGCTGAACGGATTTTAATGAATGATCAGTCATTTTGAAGCTTGGAATTCAAGGATTTTTCAGAAAAATAGTGACTTTCAGTGAACCGTTAGTTTTCCTACATAATTTTCCTATTTTCCAAAATCCATATTTCGTCAGTTTTGAGAACTAATTGAATTTGAGAATAAAACAAAACACACACTACAATAAACAATAGCCTATTACACAAAGGCCATGACCTGCAGGATTTCCGACATATTTAGAGCTCAAATTCAATTGGTTATTAAAAGCTTCAAGATTTATTAAAAATAATTTACAGGTCTGATTCTACAGTGTATAATTTTATGAGTACAGCTGTGTATTGGATACCGGTATTAAAATCTACAAAACCTGAGGTGGTTTTATGACATTATTACCATTAGAAATTAAATATTATTATAGCTAATGCCATGATGCGTCTATTTGTCATTAATTATACATAATATGAATGTTATATTGATGATATGAAAGTGAAACGTTTTGGGGTTATAAAAGTAGATGTAAAGAATATCTTAATTTAGATCTTCATCTATAATTTACTGAATGGCGGCTATATTATATAACTACAAAACTTACATAAGGTAATAATACTGTTATTAAAAATCTAATATTTTTATACTTATTAATCAAGTGGGGTTGGATTTTTTTTTTTCATTTATTTAATGACGGTGTGGTGTACATATTTATATGCATCATTCTCTTCAGTATTGGATCGCGAGATCGCAAAAATTACAGTTCCTAAAGAAAGACCAAAAGGTATTACTTACTGATAAAATAGGAGGCCTAGAAAATTTTGTAATTTCCCTATCATTTCAGCATGATTTCTTAGCAAGTTAAAATGATTTTATGCTCTACATGCAGCTGCTATACCAAAATGCTATGTCCACTGTTAGAAAGCATAGCAAACCTGAAATTTTTTTTAACTTTCGCCTACACTCCACAATGACCTGAAATAGCTATTCCTATCGTCCTGACATTGTTACTTGCGTTTTCGCGTTGAAACTCAAAAACTGAAGGTGGATAGGTTCAAGAAAATGTATTTGGCATAAAGAAACCATTCAGAGGGAGTATGTTTCATTATTATGGAATCAAATAACTTTCAAAAGTCTGGTATTCTTCATTGAAAATAAATCTGAAAAATTTTTATTTGAAAGTCTAATGAACTTAGTTTGCAGAATTTGCTGCACAAGCCACAAGTTATATTGTATGTTAGCTGCATTACATCGGAAATTATGTAGCAACTTTTTCATATAACAAGCAACTGGATAAGTTGTTAGTGTTGGACGAGTGTTGCAATGATAAGGTGAAAGTCACTGAAGTGTCTTCAGTCTAATATCTGAACACAATGAGGAAGAAACTGCTAAATTTGTGTAGCTTGTTATTCGGACTTTCAGAGTTTGTGTAGCCCATTATTCAGATGCAATAAGATTTCTCTTAGGTATACGAATACTTTTGGAAAAACTAGACCGAACATAAGGGAAGACATGAAAAATATAATACAAAAAGCATGTGCATTAATTACACCAGAACTTGTGTTGAATCCAACATATAGTTTCAACACTATCTGTAAGCATCTAATGTAACATTCATACCATAAAATATCAGAAAATACTTCAACTTTAATAACTAATACTTCCTGATTGTGAGACTCGTTACCATATTTGGTTTCCATATACTTTGGTGCTTGTTTGTTGCAGTTAATGTATTCTGTTTATTCAAAGGATATCTGGAGACAGATTTTCTCTGCGATTTCTTTTAACAGTTCAATCTGTTTTTGAGCTGTTATGATGTTAATGAGTTAATATTCCTAAGTCATCTGCAAATGCTAGGCAATCTATCTTTAATTTTCCTCTGCCTAATGTGATTGGTTGATTAATTTTGAAGATTGTTTTTGTTTACACCACTCTTGTATTACTTTTTCAAGGACACTGTTGAAAAATAATAGAGTCCATCTCCTTGCCTTACTTCTGTTTTTACTTTGAGAAGTTCTGAAATTTTCCCCATAAAATTAACTTTAGACTTTGTATTTGTCGGTGTCTCTTTTATGGTTGCTAGAGTTTTGCGGTCTAAACCACTACTACTATTAATATCAATATTATTATTATTAATTTTAAATTCTAACTCGTGTTTGAGCCCACCCAATGTTTCCCAAATGTTGGCGCCACTGAGTTTTAGTGTCTGAGCTATTGAGACGACATGAAAGCTTTCCTTTCTGCACGAAGTATCGATCTACTCATGAAGATTCAAATGTCTATTTTACTATACGATTTATATATATATATATATATATATATATATATATATATATATATTTATCTGTTATTTACGTCATATTACCATATTTTTTGCATTTTTATAAGTGAATTTTCAAAACAATGCTAGCAATAAAGCAAACAGTCTGAATTTAAGTAACTCAAATATTCTTTATCTTATGTACCGATGCTCTGGTCTCCGATCATGCACAGCGTCTTACATCTGAGACTTAAGAATATTCCATCTCATTCCTTTTTTGGGGAACTGTACCTTACTTATATACGAAAATCGTCGTGCGAGAATGAAGAATACGGCCATATTTCCTTAATGTGACAGTGGGTTTCAGTGTCGGCAACATAGTAATAATACTACACACCTAATCAAACCTAACCTAACCTCTCACATAATAGTACATATCTAATCAAACCTAATCTACTACACCCCTAATCAAACCTAACCTAACCTATCACATAATACACACCTAATCAAACCTAATCTAACCTGTCACATAATACTACACTCCTGTAGTAACATTCCTCAAGTTTAGTATCATTTCGTTTGCAAATGTTGCCTGCCTTGGTGTACGTGTCCAGAACCATCCAGTGGAAGAAGTGGAACGTGATGGCGAACGTCTTTGTTTCCATTCTTCATAATTACATTTAGTTCGTTGCGTGTGTTTTGTGAATGAATCAATGTGTTAATGCAATGATAATTCCATATAATAAGTTATATAGTGCAGTAAAAATTGAAATGTGTTGTGATTGTGATAAAAGTGTTGAAAATTGATTTAGAGTCACATTGGCAGTGATAAAAGTGTGCAATATTCGTTCAGTGGCAGGTGGCTACTCTACCTTGACCCAAACGATTTTTTTTATGTTGAAATTATTTATGGCTGTTCGAAAATAGGCTATAGAAGTAATTGAAGTAAAGAAAGTAGGCCTACTGCCTCCTTAATGTTCATTTTATGGAGATTTATCAAAAACACACTTTCCAAAATGAGTTCTCACCTTAGAAATCGTTACAGGATAATCATTTGGCACCAATTTGAAGCATTGTTCTCGATTTGTAACCTTTTCCTTAAATGCAAATAACCTGTAAGCAACAATTATACTGAAATTAGACATCATTTCCTTCCTTTGTCCTTAATTACAAAATACTTACATAGCCTATAAAGTGGTCTATATCGGTATTTTAGTGAAATTAGATGCAATAAACATAACTTTTACTTCCTTTCCCTCTAACTTCAAAATTTCAACCTTGTGCATACAAAATAAATTATTGACACTGCTGCCTTTTCGTAAGCATGATGAAGCGCATTCGACAAACGCAGACGAATCTGCTCTTTTTGGTATTACAGGATAGGCTAATTGTCAGTGAGGAAGCCGTATACTGAAATTTTCCCATAATTTTTCCACGCGCGATAAAATTTTATATTCTCAATATAATTCGACATACACACATTAGTTTTAATAGATGGAGCAGTATTTCATATTCGTAACACTTATTGTATTATTTTTCTTGAAAAGTATCAATGCTAAAAAGAAGGTAAATACTGGCCATTACAGACATGCTGATTTTGCACGTAGGTACAACATTGTGTTAATGACGTTCACAATAAGAAATGCAATATGCTGGAATTACATTTCTGACACTACATTTTCAATAATAAGCACAGTATCCATACACTATAAAGCAAACCACAGAAAAATATCTCACCTCTTCAAATTTTCCGGCTTTCCCCAACCTTTGGTAAAAAATTTTGTCATTAAAATACTTCGATAAACATGATCCAAACGACTTCCACCAGACATTTTCAATTTGGTGTTTTCTGTATGATACTGGTGACACAAGAGGTTCAGAGTATATAATTTTGCACCTCACATTCTGAATTAATTATTTACGCGAACCGAATAAACGATTCGCTCAAATAAACATAAACTAACCCCATACCCAAACCAAGTACTTTCCTATTTCTACTTAGAACTTTAGAAGAGTCGAGGAATTCGATAGTTCATCGATTTCGATTTTCGATGTTGTCACAGTTCCATCGATACGAGAGCCACCAGCGGCTGACTCCTCCACTGCGGCGCGCAGCTGAGAGCAGAGTATTTCGAGTAATGGCGGTCTGATTCAAATGCTTATTTTGTCTAGACTAGATAAAGTGACTGTTATTTCTGAATTAGATAAAGTGATTGTTTGTTCTGTGTTCTAAAGTGAAGCATATTCTTTCCTGTGAATTAGTGTTTATAGTTTCTGAGTTTTTACATAAGTATTTTCCTTCTTTCTTAATTCTTTCTCTTATAGAACTTGTGTTTGTGCGATAGCTATGCAAGATCCTAGATCTACTAGCTTGGACACTTGTGAAATGAATGATAATCTCAACACATTATGTGACATAGCATTAATAAACTGCGATTCAGAAAATATGGAGATTAGTAATCAGCCTAATACTAATAATGATAATTTTGTTTTGAACACATCTATTCTTTCCAATGACTCAACAATCAAACAAATGAAAATCAGAAAATCAACAGATGAATACACACCAGCTAAGAAAACATTAAAAACAAAGGCTGCTAAACAAATAGCAACATCAATGAAGAATCCTAAACCTATCCAAACTCACAACAAATTTCAAATACTAACTACTGCCACGCCCACAGACTGTCATAATACCATCAGTAACACTACACCCTGCGTCGGCACATCTACAACTCCATCAAATATTAATCCCGCAATATGTGCAGTTTCAAAAAACACAATTTCTCAACCCAAACCTAAGAAACCACCACCAATCATTTTATTGACCAAAGTGAATTATTTTGATTTCGCAAAACAACTAAAACAATTTCTACGCGAAGAAATCAATGCACAATATTGCCCACAGGGCTTAAAAATCTTTGCTGCTAATAATGACGATTATAATGACATAGGTAATTACTTGAAAGCTAACAGTTATGAATTCTACACCTTCCCTAATGGACAAGTTAAAGTTCATAAAGTAGTTATGAAAGGTCTACCTGTAGAAACATCAAGTGATACAATTCAAAATGAACTTGTTTTGAAAAAATTTTCGGTCCAAAGTGTCAAACAAATGAAGAAAAAGATAATAGATGACATTTCTGGAGAATTAGTGTCCCTACCTATACCAGTATGGATTATCACTACATATCAAACTCCAGGAACCCCTGACATCCATACTCTAACAGGGCTTTTTAATCTGAAACTAAACATAGAAGATTATAAAAGTTTACAAGGCCCAATCCAATGTTTCAGGTGCCAAGGTTTTGGACACAAAGCTGTCACCTGTTTCGTCCAACCAAAATGTGTGAAATGCGGTAATGCACATTTTACATATAATTGTGATGCAGTCTCTGAAGCAATACCCAAATGTGCAAATTGCAATGCTCAACATACAGCTAATTTCAAGAACTGTCCAAAATTCCTAAAATATACTCAGGGAATACAAAACAAAAGAGAACAGAGCATTAATAATTTTACTCTTAGAGACCAAGATTTCCCACGTCTTCCAAATAGGAATCCAACTCCCTACAGAAATCACAATCAGGATATGCTTAACAAACAAAGGGACAATTCATCTACAATAGAAGACTTACAAGACATCTGGAATTTTACAAAAAATATTAGGAATTATATCCAGAAGTTTAAAAGTATAATGTCAAAAATCAAATCAGAAAATAATACTTTGACAAAAATCGGAATACTAATTGAAGGTCTTATAGATATCCTTGATCTCGGAAACGGCAGTGAATAAACCTCTGAAACTAGCCTATTGGAATGCCGATGGCGTAAGAAGAGATTACGATATTCTAACTGATTTCCTTGAAGAGTTTGACATAGACATATTTTTAATTAATGAGACGCATCTAACAGCCAACCAACGTTTCACAATCCGAAATTATACAATATATCGCACAGATGGACCTCGAGGACATTATGGTGGCACTGCTATAGCTGTTAAATCAACTTTATATCACCGACATATATCTACACCTAACTTTACAAATCTTGAAGCTACATTCATAGAAATTCCAATAAACAACTCAAACTTGCAATTAGGAGCTATCTATTACTCTCCAAATCTGAAACTTCTAGACAGTGATCTAGATTTGCTTCATGAAATGTCAAAAAACTACATTCATGCTGGTGATTTCAATTGTAAAAACCCAAAATGGAACTCAAGAATTATTACTCCGAGAGGAAAACAACTTGAAGCACACGCTTCCCTACATAAATATAACATAATAGCTCCTTCACAGCCAACTCACTTTCCATACAATAATCTGCATATACCGGATGTATTAGACATTGCCCTTGTCAATACTACTATTACACCTCTATACATTGAAACAGTTTCTGCTCTGTCTTCAAACCACGACCCAGTCATTCTAGTTCTAGATCACATTCCAGCTTCTTCTATATTAAAAAATGACAAAAGAAAAACAGTCAATTGGAAATTCTTCAGGGAACTCGTAAACTCTTCCGTGCCAGGCAATATAATCATTGAATCAAGAGAGGACTTAGATAAAGCTGTACAAATCTACACCTCCACAATTAGCAGTGCTATCAAAATCGCAAAAACTGCATACAATAAGAACCCAGACACAGCTAAGAACCTAGAAATTCAAACTCTTTGCAAACAGAAACGCTTAGCTAGGAAAAAGTGGCAAAAAACTCGAAATGAAACTGACAAAAATATCTATAACAATTTAAAAAACAAATTACACAGAAGAGCTTTTGAACTGAAAATAGATAAATTTGAAGCCGATGTCAAGGATGCTGCATCTTCGAATACTATCTGGAAAATAACAAAAAGACTTACTTCATCTAACAACATCAATAAACAGCAACCCATACATACTACAAATGGCATCAAATACAATCCACAAGATAAAGCTGAAGCAATTGCTGAATATCTAAAGGATCATTTTAGTGAACCAACTGCTGACCCGAACTATATGATCTCAAATCAAGACATGATTGACAATATTAATAGAGATTTAAAAGTTCATGATGCAAGTACTATTTCTCATACAACCCCTTCAGAAGTTAAAAAAATTATTAAGACTTTAAAATCTTCAAAATCTCCTGGACCAGACAAAATTAGTAACTTAGCTCTAAAAAATCTACCAAAGAAAGCTATATGCCATATTACTAAGTTGTTCAACTCAGCATTGAAAACTCAATATTTTCCCTCATCTTGGAAACATTCACAAATCATTACAATTCCTAAACAGAACAAGAACTCTATTTATTGTCAAAATAGAAGACCAATATGTCTTTTGAATACACATGGAAAATTATTAGAACGGATCATCCTCAAACGAATGTTGCCTTATACAGACACCATTATTCCTCCTTGGCAAACAGCTTTTCAAAAAGGAAGATCAGTAACTCATAATGTAGTCTCTCTCGTAGAAGACATAACCAAAGGCTTTAACAACAAATTCTACACAGCAGCCATCTTTTTGGACGTTTCTAAGGCATTTGATAAAGTTTGGCATTTAGGTCTGCTGTATAAACTTAATAAATTTCTGCCTCGCTCATTAACTCACCTTCTAGCTAGCTACTTAGAAAAGAGATCTTTTCAAGTCCTCATAGATGGCCAACTATCTTCCACTTATATAGCAGAAGCTGGAGTTCCACAAGGCTCTGTACTTGGTCCTATATTGTACTGTCTCTACACTTCTGACATTCCTACTACTCTCAAAACTAAAACACTTCTGTATGCTGATGACACAGTTATATATAGTGTTAAATTCAGTCCTCAATATGCTGTCTCTGCAGTTCAAAACCATGTACTTCTATTAGAAGAATGGCTTAAAGAATGGCGTATTTCTTTAAATCCTGAAAAATGTCAGTCAATAATTTTCTCCAAGTGTTTAAAAAGACCTCGTGACAAAATAAAAATATGCAATCAAGAAATTCAATACAGTGACCATGTAAAATATCTTGGTATTACTCTTGATAACAAATTGTTATGGCACAAGCACATAAAATCTGTAACAACTAAGAGCTCTCTTAGAATATCTCATCTTTACCCCCTGTTCAAATCTCCTGTCCTCAGTCTAAGAAGAAAAGTTATGCTATACAAAATGCTGATTTTACCGATTCTAACTTACGTTGCCCCGGCTTGGTGTTATATTCCAAAAACTGTGTTTCAACCTCTTCAAATTGTTCAAAATAAAGTGCTCCGAATAATACATAATTCAGACTGGTACACAACAAATGCACAAATACACTTTGATTTGGACATGACATTTCTGAAAGACTCATTACGTGAACAAGTTAAGAAGTTTTATAAGAGTGCAAATTCAAGTGAAAATCCATTCATCAAGCGTCTTGGTCAATACAATGCAAATTTCTACAAGAAACACAGAACACCAAAATCCTTTTTAAGTGAATAACATGCACTTTTCCACAACCTCTGACTTCCTTAAACCTACACTAATGTCTCTGTGCCCAATTGTTTTGACAGCTGGACATGAACAATATTTGTGCATCGTTATTTGAATTTACACTAAAATACGAAAAGGCAGAAAACATATTTGTTTTGGAACTTTATCAATAAATTGCTGAATGTGAAAAAAAAAAAAAAAAAAAAAAAAAAAAAAAAAAAAAAAAAAAAAAAAAAAAAAAAGAGTATTTCGAATTATTTCGTTTTCAGCAAATCGTTTTCGTTCGGTCGCTGATCACGATCGGGGTTCGGTTTTCCTCGGAAACAGTCGAAACAGATGACAATCACTGTGGCGCGCTGATTTCAAATTTCAGTGAGAATTTCTTTTTCCGAGTCTGAAAAAGAAAAGTAAAACAGTTTAAGTGTAATTTTCGTGTTGATAGATTTGTTCTCAAAATAAATTGTGAAGCACATGAAAGAGGAAAAAAACATGGTATGTCGTGAAGTGCAAGGATACGGAATCAAAGGTTCAGCAAATTAATGACTCATTTCAATCCTGTAGATAGCAGTTTGTACTGTAGTTCAATCAATTCTAAAATATCAATTAGTATATTAAGAGTCTGTGGTATTCCATAAGGATCAATCCTTTGAATAGTTTTATTTATTTCTTTTATAAATAATCTCACTCTAAATATCCTTCCTCACTCTAAATATCCTTCCTTAGTACTCTTTACTGATAACACAAACGTTCTTCTCCAACAATGAGACTCCATCTGTCTTTAATCTACAGTAAATCAAACTTACAATTTTCTGGTTAAAGGTTGATGAACTTGCTCTAAATACTGATAAAATAGTTCTTATTCGTTTTTATAAGCACTGTGTATAAAAAACATTTCCTAAATATCCACATTGAAAATAAAGATTATGAATACAATTAAATTTTTGAGCATATAACATCCATGTAAACAAAATAGTTAAAAAATTATGTCAGATTTCTAATGCAATACGAGTTCTTAGCGACAGTGGAGATATTAAAAGCTGTTTATGTGGTTATGTGTTTCAAGAATATCCGCTCTGAGAGTCTCACCTAAAGTTTGCCACTTCCCTGTATACATTATATTGTATACACACACACACACACACACACACACACACACACACACATACAGAGAGACAAGTAGAAATGTACAATGCTTAAGATGGAATGAAAAAAAAAAAGAACTGGGATTGTTTCCCCTTTTAATTCATCTGTGTTTCATTTAGACCTACCAACATATTACAGTAGTTTAGATAACATGCGTTAAAATAGACATGCATTACATAGCTATCTTTAGATTATCTTCCAGATATTTTCATTACTTTCTGAATTTACTGATGTTTTATCTGCAGGGGCTGCACAAGACAGGAAAGTTGCACGCATTTTAAACGTAATGAGCCAGTATTTTTTAAAGTTGATGTAAATAATGACAACTTCGTCAAATTGTAAAGTAGGCATCGTAACTTCATTTCCTTAAAAAAAAAAAAAAAAAAAAAAAAAAAAAAAAAAAAAAAAAAAAAAAAAAAAAAAAAAGTAATTTTGACCAAAAATTAACAAATTTTCACCCATCTTCTCCCTTAATGTAAAAGGACTTTATTTTTTTTTTTTATCACTTTACACATAGGCTGTATTATATTTTACACTTAAATCTTTCACTCGTTTCGTTATGTTTAATAGGTTAAATGAGGGAATAGCTACGTGACATGACGCCGAGGTATGTGACAAGGTTAGGGGTCATTGGGGGGGGGGATATTTAAGTGACGTGAGGCCAAAGAATGTGAAAAGGTTTCGATTATTTAATTATGTTCTCTCTCCCATATGTACTGTAGAGAGATATCGAAGTTTCACCTAGCTTTGTTTAAAATGTTAAATGTCATGTTTTATTTAACGACGCTCGCAACTACAGAGGTTATATCAGCGTCGCCTGATGTGCCGGAATGGCACACTTAAATGCCATCGACCTGGCCCGGGATCGAACCCGCAACCTTGGGCATAGTAGGCCAGCGCTATACCTACTCGCCAACCAGATCGACCCTAGCTTTGTTACTTTTGATGTTTGCCATTGGTACATCGCGGTTCTGTAGGCTAAAAGCTTGGGGTGGGGGGGGGCATATTTTTATATTGATTACCGTATTTAATTTTCCACGCTTAATTCTCCTATAATAATGAAATATTTCTATTAGATAATAAATTTGAATCTGAACCCGAAAAGAAATGTTTCCCCCCCCACTACTTTATTCGACTCGCTGCAGTGCAGAGCAAGCCTTCGGGTCCCTTCTCCGTAAAAAAGGTAAAAGGTAAAGGTATCCCCGTAACATACCATGAAGGCGTATAAGTAAAAAAAAAAAACACTATATTGTCTGAAAAAAAAATTAGCATGAAACCCCCACATTATGACCAGAAAATTGATGTAGTGTGCTGTAAATGCAAGTAGAATAATTCAATTTTTTGTCACAATAAAAATGCGGATTAGTATCGAGATTCACGTGTATGCAAATTATATTAGACGTTTGCTCACTACTTGTGTGATTAATAATCACTGTCTTAATAATATCCACTCTAGTTAGTTATATGCACAACTTGTGCGCATTTCCGTATTATTAAATCAATTTATTTTACAACATGTATTGGTTTTCCATCTTTGGACGAGCATTAAAAGTAAATGCAAAGTTAATCTTGTTCAAAGATTATCAAGTTGTTTTTCCAAACATATGCTTGTGAAATGCTAGTCATATTCAAAACTATTGTCATAAATTAAAATTAAATATATTAATTTAAAATATTAAGAAAAATATGCACTCTAATTGGTAGATATATAGTATAATTTTGTTTTTATTATGCACAGTTATAGCATAAATGTGATGTTTAAGTCTTTATGGTATGAAATAACATAGTTATGTAACATTTAACGTCGTACATGTTGTGTTTTGTGAGAAGCTCATAATAAATCAGCTGTAAGCTAGGTATTTTTGGGATGGTTAGTTGTGTAAAATAGTTCTAGGTCTCGGCATTTGGCTTTGGTGATTTGATATTGTTCCTTAATCAACTTGAATGTGTAATGATTGCTTAGGAAATATACACTAGTGATGACATTGTGAAAAAATAACCGATAAATAACACCGTGAAAAGTAATTAAATTACCTTTGTGAGGCCTACGTGACATTCAGACCCTTTGTCTTCGCACTTGGACCTGTGTTCCCGTGAAAAGTTCGTATAGGTCGCAATGCTTATTACATGCAAATGTTTAAACGTTTCAATAAACACCAAGAGTTCGAATGTTCAGAATATTGATATTACTAATCTTGGCTTATCGGCAGAAGAATTGAGTGATAGTTTTTTTCAAGAGGTGAGAGAGAAGGGCGTAAAGCGCAAATGCCGGAAGGCATGTATAAGTTTTTATTTATTTTGGTTTCACATATCTGAAAAATCATTTTATTTTTAGGATGTTTGCACTGTGGAACTTGGGAGAATATCAAAGGAGCAATCAAGCCTAGTTCAAGTGCGAAACGTGGGTAATTGGATTATTCATCAATGTCTTAACTGCACAACAAACACACATGCTATTCACCGAGAGAAAGGTGCTGCTTGCGTCTTAGTCAGTCAGGCTCTTCTGGTATGTTGTAATTATTAGACATATTATGTGGGAATTATTACTGTTAACGCGAATTTTTAATACTTTATAATCCGACTCATAAAATTTATTTTGTTTTACAGACAAACCCGGCAGATGTGGCTGCACTTAAGAATAGTGACAGATATTCAGTAGTATTCCGACTCCTTGTTAATCATGTGGACAATGAACTCTCATCAACTCCAACACCAACGAAGTTTTCAGGTGAATGAATACAACAATTTTGCCTATAGACTACGATGTGTATGTTATTCCTGAGTGACTTTAAGAAAAAGTTAGAATTCAATTTAGTACTTTCCGTTGTCAGGCAGAAGAGTAAAACATAGGGTGAAACTTCGATATCCCCCCCACACCACACACGGAAGGGAAAACGTACTTAAATAATTTCATATTCCTCGGCCTCATATCACTTAAATAATCCCCTCAACTAACCCTCTAACTTTGTCACATACCTCGGTTTAATATTAACTTAGATTTCACCTTATTTAACCCATAAAAATCAGACATCCGTCTCGTGTGTGGTGTGGGGCGATATCCAAGATTGGAAGCTATTATTGGAGCAAAACTGAAATTTAGTAAATACCGTTGTAAATTTGAACAAGGGATGCTAAAGCATAATATAAAAAGGCCCCAAATTTATAAAAATGCATACAAATATTGCAATATAAATTATTCATTTGAACAGTAAAGTAATTCAATATTCCTATTTACAAAACAGTTTTTGATAATAATAATATGTACCTGCTTGTAAGGAATAAGGTAGTGAAAAAAGAAAAACAAATTCTTTTTTCTGGTTTAGATTCACATTTATTATCTAATAGAAATATTTCTTTGTTATAGGAGAATTATGCATGAAAAATTGAAGTCAATATAAAAATGTGCCCCCCCCCCCAAAGCTTTTAGCCTCTAGACCCACGATGTGCCAATGCCAAATATCGAAAGTAACAAAGCTAAATGAAACTTCGATATCTCCTTACCTTACATACGGGACAGAAAACGTAACTAAATCATTGAAACCTTTTCACATTCTTTGGCCTCACGTCACTTAAATATCCCCCCAACTAACCTTGTCATATACCTCGGCATCATGTCACTTAGCTATCCCCTCATTTAATCCATTAAACTTTAACGAAACACAAATCAGACGTGAGTCCCGTGTGTGGTTTGAGCAGATAGCAAAGATTGGCCCAAAGCTACAATTTAAAAGTTAACTTTTCTACATTTAACATAAAAAAATTTGTAGATAATAGTCCATGGGAAATGTCTATTTCAAGCAGAAGTTCATGTGCCATGCTCCTTAGAGTGAGACTGTTCAGTCTGGCTTAACCCATGGCACTCTAGTTCATTTTTAATTCTTTTCAGTTTAAAAAAGAGAGTTGTCTACAGCAGTTGGTAACATGAGAGATGCACAATGGATTTTCCATATTTTAAAAATCACTTGGATGTAGAGAAATCATTGCCAGCATGTTGACATTCATTACTTCTTTTGACTATCCAATATTCACGTTCACAATCACTTTGTTTGGCCATTCATCAATATCACTGGAGAAATTGTTCTTTTCATTAATTCTTCGCCATTCAATGGATGCTAGCTGCTGTTTTATCATATCCTCTGCCATAAGTTACTAGTTGATTTTACATTTCCAGCCTAATCAGTTTTCACATCACCTGCTCCATGAACTTCAAAATATTTTGTTAATCTATTGATATCTTAGTTATCTACTTTCGTTTTGTTCCTTCGTTTTGTTTGGCACTTCCAGAAGCATAATAACATCCAAATAATAATAATGATAATGATCCATCAACCTTCTTAATGTATCCAGCTGTTTGCTAACAACATAAAGTCCACTATAGTCCACTGTAGTCTATTCAGTTGTTGAATAATGATACTGATAATTATTTGGTTATTTCTTATAAGCTGTCGATGTTCTTTATGTCGTTTTTGCACTTACCTTAATCTGTTGTATTCTCGTCTTCCATGTCTCACGCTGTGCTGTACTGGTTGTCTTGCTCTTCTAAATCTGTACTAATTCCATCTTTTCCATATCAGGAGTATATGCTTACAATTCTTTTTATAAACGAGTTGAACTGTTCGGCATTTTAGAACAAACAAATGTGCGGATCTCTATGCAGTGCCAGCGTGATTCATACATGGATTTATTTTTGCATGCATATTCCAGATCAAATCAAGAAGTTCTCTTCGTGTTCTGGTTACACATGTTGCATGTACGAAGGTTAGGTTTGATTAATTTAGGCCTAGATTTTTATTAACCATTCCGCGCATATGCAGTTATCATCTCACAACTGACATATTTTGTATGAATGATTAGTGATATTAGTGCCCTCTTTTGTTTCACTTTTACACTTGTACAAGAGAACGAAAATATGCAGTACAGTAAGTTTAAAAACTACAGCTGGGTCTACCAAACCACTTCATAGCATAGTGGTAAAGTGTCTGATTAAAAATCGAAAGTTTATCGGATCGAATCCCAGCACCTGCATATGTGGTAAGTAAAAATAAAAATGTGCAGTGAAATTAAATATAAGATAAATAAAAGTAGAGTAATAAAAAAGAGAGAGAGAAAGTGAAAGAAAACAAGATGGGGAAAGAAGAGAGAGATAATAAAAACAAAAAAAAAAAATTGTATTTTAATTTTTTATTGACAAACACAATTTCACATAGGTTCAAAAATGACCTTTGGAACATCGACAGTTCATAAGAAATTACCTATTATTTTAGTAATAGCGGATATTAGACATTCGTCATTCACCTATATGAAGCCTGTTGTGTAGACCAATTTACTGACAGAGTCATTGGCCAGGGTGCGCCATAGGAGGCTGGTCTATGCTACACCCGCAATAGAATGATGAAGATATTGTTGAAATGCCACAGTGGAACTGGAGCTTCCTAGAAAATCCTTGTGTTACCTGGACCACAAACTCGTCCAGCACAAGTTACAAATTGGTGGTAAACTGAGAATCGAACCTGGGTCTACAGGTTTGTAAGTCTAGCGCTCTAGCCATTAGACCACCATAGCAGCTTATTATTATTATTATTATTATTATTATTATTATTATTATTACCACCACCATTAGGGCTCTGAAGTTGATGATCTAAAAATCACAGAAAAATGGCCTATAAAATAATTTTAAATTTCTAAAAACATGAAAAAAAAATCAAGATTTTAATAATAATAATAATAATAATAATAATAATGTTGTTGTTACTGAATGTCTCCGAAATCATGCCAGTACACATTTGAATATTAGGAAGAACTGAAATTTCCAAACATATCTCTTATTCAGCATTGCAGTAAAGAGCAATCGCCATTCGTAGGATCTCGGGTTTGAAGGATTGCTGGTTGCTTTACTTTCGGCATGTTTACATCGCCACTTGTGAGGTTCAATATGCTGACTGCTGACACTACAGCTGCAATATTTATTCTATTGCGCTGAATTGGGGGAACCATGTAACACATAGGTCAAGAGTCAAGGCAACCATAAGGAAAATTTCTGCATGATTCAATCGAATTGCATGAACAATCTGCAGTAGATTCGCAAATATAAACGACTAAACTGTAAAAAAAAAAAGTCCGTTCAAAAGCAGAAAAGGGTAAAAATGCTACAAAAAGTGGAACATTTCCTAAAAAATGACCAATAGATAATAAATGACCGAAAAATGCAAAATAAAAGTAGACTATACTTATTCATGTTGAAGTGAAACGAGTTTATATTGCATCTTGCATTGTCTATGATGTCTCAGAAAAAATGATATTTCATCATCCGAGGGTGGCCTTGCCCAACGCACATTACAGCCGGCTGTTTTTCTTGTGACAACTTAATAAACGAAACTGAATTAATGTGTCAGATACATAGTACAGTCAGAATTCAGTTTGATTTCAGGATCCATGAATGTTAGTCTGATTAAATCAGTTAAGTTACTGCAAAAATGTATTATTGTATTTCAGGTCGGATTCTTGATCATATTGTTAAGAGAGTAGAGGAAATATATGGTACTGGTAATGCTGAAGTGAATGAATGTTTTTGTAATGGCCATTATCACCACATATAAGTAATGATCTCCTTCATCGTACCAGTCTACATACTCCTCATAGAACTCAACCTCTGAACTCCCATCAATTCTCACTAACTGGCTGAAAGGATGCCATCATATGGCTATTACCATGATTTGAAGCGAGCCTTTGGACCATTCAGTCTCTAATAGGATTGCCTTATTTAAAAGTGGAAATTCGGGACGCTTTACTTTTATCTTTAAATTGTACAAAATGCTATGTGATGGCCCTTATTGCAGAACCAAAACCTGACTTTACTAAATAACTCCTAGTTCTAGAAGGGAGAAGCTTAAGATGGGCAATCAGACTTCTAACACAGGCCACATCAGGCATTCTTGCAAGGAGTTTCAGCATTGTGTTGACTTAAATAACAAAAGATCATGATTGCCATCTTGAAGTTCATTGTTCGAGATATTAAAATAAAGTTTTCTTAAATGAAAATAATTGCACCAAACTTATTTTGAAATCATGTGAATTAATCTTACTACAGATAATGATTATTCTACTCACTGATAAATAATGAAAGTTGTTGTTTTTACAGTCTCTCAACTTCCAAATTCGATCCAGACAGCCCTCTCAGCTTTGCAGCAGCAGCTTGCAGAGGCAATTCAGCAGGAAACTGCAAGGACTGAAGAGAGAGTACGCTCGTACTCTGAGCAGCAATATGCTGCACTTGAAGAGTTTAGAGAACATGCCCACAAGGATCACCGTATGCTGGCCAGGTGAGTCGGGTTACTTGAAAAATATGCAGAGTCCCAGCTACTGCCGCAGTTTGCCAGATTAAAACTTGCATACCTACTATATCATATTAATAACATTTGGTACTCATCCTCCTCACAGTAGCTGCTGGAAGTGTTACCCATCTTGTGTGATACAAAATTCACATTACATCATATCATTCATAGAATCTGTTTCATTAAGACCCAGTCACCAAATTTAGTATTATTTTTTTACATAGAACTGTGCAGGTAGGAAATTTATGCCTGAATTGTTCTTTTGTCCTGCCACACGATTTCTTTTTAGATGTAAATTTTATGTTCATTATTAAGATGTGGTCTACTTTGAAATTCGTGCAAATTCGAAGCTGCTTATGCTTGTCTCCAACAATCTCATGTCTTTAATGATGCTGTTACTGCTTTAAATATAGCTTTTTAATTTTGCTCAATGTTGGTAATCAGTTGATGATGTAAATAGCGTAATTATGAATTCCAAAATTATCCTAAAAAGCATAATATTTGAGCTGCTTCCACTTATCAACATTAATTTTATTTATTTAAAATTCGAATTTCACTTCCAAGAAATAGTAGGCCTATTTAGTGTACAATAAAATATGCATATTTGCTGAGGAAAACTGTTTACTACATTTTTGTAGTTTAGAAAAAAAAAACTAATTTTAGCATAATTTATTAGGTTTCATTTAAATTCAATCGTATTTGAATGTAATAAATTATTTATCATCATTTGAAAGATTCCATTATGTCGATTTTTAATTGTGCATTCCTGTGTGACAACATTGCATCATTTTGATTTTTTTTTTTTTTTTTATTTATATTTGT